>NW_017617143.1:857500-910000 GCF_001879475.1 Ipomoea nil
GTACAAAATCCTTCAAATTGTATCTGATTAAATCCGGGTATTGTAGTCATCCCCCCCACCCTCCATCTCCAAACATTTTTTTGAATTTCCCATTTATCAAAAAACCCCACCCTTGATTCATTCTTCAGCTAATTAAATAGATGATCTATCAATGATGGAATTTCTATTCTGTTTACCGAATCACATGAAATTTTACCCAACCCCATATCTGGACGGACTATATGAAATCTGTATGAATCGAGGAATAAAGATCATTTTCTACTTCAATATTGGAGTTTGCACCAGATACAAATGGAAATCAATTGATAAAACATTCCTAGAAACAGAATTCTGCTGCTTAGACGTATTCATTATTAATGAATAGTATTTTTTTTTTATAGAATCTCAAAACAAAAATGATCCATTTCCACATTATGAAATATGATGATAATAAATTTTCCAATCTGCTTGAATATCAGAAAAAGAAATAGATTCGACATTTCATCTTTTCGCCGAGATAAAGACATAATAATCAGATACAATATAGATAGAATCTTTTTTAGAACAAGTAACCCCCTTTAGATGTTATTTTATGACTTTTATTGTTCAAAAATGATTCGCAGAGAAGAGAGATATTTTGACGAAATTGAGTTTTTTTAGTAGAATATGATATGATTGTGAAGTGTATAAGAACAGGAGGTTTTATTTAGTTGTATTTTATAAATAAACACGTGTGAAAATCGCTATAGTCTTCTCTTTTTTATTGTCTTGCCGTTCTATTCGGGGCAGCACGGGTTGGGTTCTATCAAAACAAAATTTAAATTTTCTATTCAATGCAAAATGAAAATTGCAGTATGAGAATTTTCTGATATCTGATAACCCTTTCTAGGGAACCTTTATAGGGAATAGCTAGAATATAAATAATAGATAGCCATGTAAAAATTTGTTTTTGTTCCAGGGTTTATATAGACTCCTAAATGTTGTTATAATTGAAATTGAGAAGGGTTTTTTGTAACACCCCCGATTTTCGAAACATTTAAAACTTATATAACAAGGATAACACCTCATTAAATCCCAAAGTATAACATAAGCGTACGGGGTGCTATGCCACACCTGGGCTAGAGAACCCAGGTGCACAGGCTATCTAACTAATATCCTCCGAAACATAAATGCATAACATGGCACGCAGGCCGAAAGGAAAACTACTCTACTTCTACGTTCCAGTCTAGCGCGCTCCAGTGCTCTAATCCTCTGTGCCTGAAAGCCAAATATATCTGTTCAGCGAGAAATGCTGGTAACCCACTCCAACGCGTTGAAATACAATACATATAGATATATATAGATATACGAAAACCATTTTGAGCATGAAGATATATCCTACGAACTCTAGCTTTTAAACCCGGGAATGACTCGACAGATAAGGTTAGACACAAGTAACAGTTATAACAAGCGTATACAATCCACAACAGGCAAGACAGATAAGGCTGAGCACAATTAATAATCATAACCCAACACAAACAATCCCCAGCATAAATCCCATAGTCACATCCCCCAAGATACCCATAATCCCAACTCATCCATATCTCATCACATAGCACACTTTGTTGGCGCCACAGGACCAATCGCATGCCCATACATGAGGGTCAGCGCATATAGCTCTGACACGGCCCCGCAGCACCCTGCCCCGTATCACAACACGGAGGGGTCGATCGCAACCGACCGATGAACCGCAGCTCATCATAGTTTGATCGCAACCAAACAGTGGACCGCAGCCCAAGAGTATGTCATCTGACCGCAGCCAGGAAAGTATGAACCGCAGCTCATGTAGAAACGTTTGATCGCAACCAAACGGTGGACCGCAGCCCGGGAGTGTAAATCTGACCGCAGCCAGCTTCTGAACCGCAGCTCAGGAATAACCAATCCGATCGCAACCGAATTGGGGTATCATGCACACATAACATATAGCAAGCACATGCAACCCACATTAACACATTGGGAAGGGGGAGAAAACGGATAACAAAATCTATGCGTGATCCTTCACATACTAAGAATGGTCTTAAGGGGTTCATACTTCTTCCACCTAGGTCAACGGGATACCAATTCAACTAGCATGCAATATATAAGACTCATAAACCTACGAACGGTACCCGAAACATCAAACTAGACACGGCACGATGAACGGAGTCCTTTGGGACACCACGGGGATCGGGGGAAACATCAAACGGGGAAGCCGGGGTCCCGAATGGGGGGGAATTCCAGCGGGTAGCCGGTGGCTGGGGGCCACCCGCCGGCTGCCCGCCGGTAAACACTGTTCCGGGCAGCGGGTCGCCGGCGGGCAGCTGCCCGCCCGCCGGCTGCTCGTTGCCGGAGATGCCCCTTCTGGCCGCGGGTAGGTGGCGGGTCCCCTACCCCCCACTGACTCTTTATACACAAAATGCCCCGGGAACCATTGTGGAACCCGAAACTATGCTTAGACACTTTACAACGCAATTAACGATCAACACGTAGACAATTAACGGATCAAATACGAGAAACGTACGGCACATAACCTATCATGCTTTTCTAAACATAATTGTTACCCAACATGCGATTTCCCCACCCGATATACCAAGAATAATATCATACGATTCAACCTAGGGTTCTAATCACTTTTATACCAACAAGAATACGATTCGTCTTCTAATTACAAGATTCGGTAAGAATATCACATAGGCATCGAGAACATCACACAAGCATCAAGAATGCCAACAAGAACATCAACCTAGGGTTCTAATTACTTTTACATCAACAAGAATACGATTCGTCTTCTAATTACAAGATTCGGTACAAATAACACACAAGCATCAAGAACGCCATACAATTATCAAGAGCAACATATAATCATCAAGAACTCCACATAATCGTTAAGAACATCATAATTATCAAGAATCTCCCGATATCAAGATCACCCATGGAATTATCCCATCAATCATCAATAATAACATCACAAATCATCAATACACAATAATATGGGGAAATCCTACGGGGGAAATCATAGCTATGAAAATAGGTTTTGTTGAGACATGGGTTACCTCTTAGCCTTAATTAATTCCTTGGCTATGAAGGGTCTTTCTTTAAGCTTTCTTGCTTTGTTGATTTCTTTTAAGGGGATTCTTGGAGCTCTTTTGGGGTGGTGGGGCGTTATTCTTGTGGGAGTTCTAGGTGCCTTTTAGGTTCCCTATTTATATATCTAAGGGTCTTATTTAGGGTCTAATCCTTTTAGGACTAGGGGTTGGGTTTAGGGATGAGGGATGAGGGCCCATGGACTATGGTGGGCCTTTTTCCCTAATTAATTATTATAATTTATTCTTTCTCTTGGGCTATGGGTTAATTAATTAATTGGTTTTAGGGGACGTAACACAGGGTGTTACATTTTTTTATTTAAAAAAAAAATAAATCAATATGATAGTTCTCTCTCAATTTGTATTTTTTTGTGTTATTAGGAAAACACTATTTTGATTTTGTGATTCAAATCCAAGAACTTTTCGTGCATGCGCAGTCATATTGTTAATGGTTCCAATTTTCATCAATTTTGTCTTTTGCGACTGAAAATACACATTTGACTTTTCAATAGAAAAGTGAGAGAAAGTTTTTTGTGTATTTTGAGATACCATACAATGAATCGAAAGAATGAATCAAATCCACTCAAAAAAAGGGAAGAAAAGAGGGCTTTCTTGTAGGAAAAATGAAGGAAAACAAAGCAAGTACAATAAAAAAAGAAGTTCAGTAATCTGGGAAAATTTTTGTATCATTTTGGCGACATGGCCGAGTGGTAAGGTGGAGGACTGCAAATCCTTTTTTCCCCAGTTCAAATCCGGGTGTCGCCTGATCAACAAACAAAAACCTCGAAATCTCTTCTTTTCTTCTATTGCTATAAGATAACAAAGATTCCGCAGCAGAAGCAGAGAAAATGGACTGGTGACTGTTGTCTTGATACTTGTTTGATTCTAAACATAGGGTGAGGTTTTTATAAAAGATGGACAATCTACTTGCATATTTAGGTCAAAGAAATATTCGAATGATAGAGGAGCTATCAAGACTTCACGATTCCCTTCTATTACTAAATACTAATTAATACTAATGTTTCTATTCTATTACTTATGTATTGGCTAATGACTGGCCTAGATTGGAGAGCCTGATAAGAAATCTAATTCAACTAAGAGTTCTGGAAAGGATCGAAGGAAGATACTTTCTAACTCACAAGAATCTCTGAGTGCTCAAGCATCCAATCAATATTTGATTGGATGGATAATGAGCTTTCCTTTTTACCTTTTTAGAGAAAAGGGCGAAAAGAAAGAATTTCTTTTCGGAAACCCCAAGTCAAGAATATACTGTCTCCCGCCGTTTCACATATCTAATATGGGCGGGGTACGGATTAGATCAAATAGGAACTAGCAATATGTAATAGATTTTGATTTCTCTTTTTCTGCTTTTTGCTTATGAAATATCAAATGAAGGTCAACAAAAAAAGAATAGGACTGAATTATTCCTTATTCCTACATGCTCCATTAGTAACATTCCCATGTGGGGTTATTGCGTATTTTTCTTGTGGTTAATGTTTCCAAATTAGAAACATTAGAGGAGTTTAAGCGGATTTATTAGATTGGTTTAGCAATAATGTTCGGTCAGAATCCCTTTTTTATTTTGACTCTGCGCGAAGGATTCCACTATTATTATTAGTGTATTATAATTAGTGAGGAAAAATCGAACAATTCCTTCATATTTATATTTATAGAGATAGGGGACAGAATTCACAATGATTTTAATTTTTTTAGTCCAACTGAATTCTTCGGCCAAATTTACAGTCACAGAAAAAGAGATAATACATACATATGGTCCCCTTAACAAATATATATGTATTTGGTGATTACACCGTTGATTTGGAAACTACAAAGTTACAAGTTACAAGCTTAACTCAGTGGCCTTTGCATTAACCCAAAGACGCATTAAGGTAACTAATCAATTAAAATCCTTAAATAATAAATTAGTCTTTTGATTATGTTAACGTTTCCAGGTTGTTACCTCATGTGAAGATGACTATGAGAAGCTTAAGCTTGCCACTAATTCAGAAGATAACCTTATGCTGTCAAGGAGTTTCACCCAGAAGGTAATTAAACAATAACAACGTTAGTTGTTAAATATGGCGATTAGTATAATTAATTTGATGGTTAAAACGGTAAAGGATTTTTTTCTACTTTTAGTCTCTAGAATTTTAAATCCTTGCTGCGGGCATTAATTCTTCCAAAAGGCTGAACCCCAACCCTGATCCGACAGAGCATTTGGAAGGGTGTAAATCATGGTAACTCAACTGAAGATGAACCACTCACTGTGCACAAGGAACCCCCCTCACTGCCGCTGGTGAGACTTGATCCCTGGTCATTCTTCCAAAGTTTCACCTCTGCGACCAGCACAAAGAGTAAATAATACCTCCACTGAGGCTTGATCTCATGACCTAAGCTGCGGGCATTAATTAATTTATTCTTCCCTAGCCTCCCATCTAATTTAGATCATAGTGACTTAATTGTCTCAAACTTATCGAAAAGGGGATCGCGGTCCACCGACTGGGTGCGTCAGCGGTGTGTAGGATCGTGGTCCGACGTTGAGTTCGTCAACGGTTCTCAAAGGGTTGGTTGCGATCAACTCCCCTCGTACCGCGGTACTGAGGTAGGGTGCTGCGGGGCCGTGTTAATGCTATATGCATTGACCCTCATGTTCGGGGCATGCGATTGGTCCCGTGGCGCCATCAGTAATGATGTGATATGAATGGTGATTCAGTAATGATGTGATATGAATGGTGATTCAATGATGATATGCATGGTGATGCAATGATGATGTGACGTGAATGGTGATTGGATGATGATGTGTTTGGAATTGGAAAGTGATCAGTGACCTGAGATGTGTATTCCTTGTGATGTTGTCTCTACTTAAATACTTATTGTTATTTGATGTGCTCATCCCTATTTGCTGAGTCTATTCCCAGTTTTAAAACTAGTGTCTCTTAAGTATATATCTTCCTGCTTCGAAATGATTTTTGTATATCTCTATATATCTATCTATAATGTATTTCAACGCGTTGGAGTGGGTTGCCAGCATCTCTCGCTGAACAGATATATTTGGCTTTCAGGCACAGATGAGTAGACACTGAAGCGCGCTAGAGACTTGGAGCATAGAATAGATAGTTTCCCTTTCGGCCTGCGTGCCATGCTTATATATTGACATTATTGAGGATTTTAGTTAGTTAGCCTGTGCACCTGAGTTCTCTAGCTCAGGTGTGGCATAGCACCTGTACTCTTATGATTATGTTTTGGGATTTAATGAGAATTACCCTTATTATATAAGTCTTAAAATTTTTAAAATTTTGGGGTGTTACAACGACCGAGTGGACTAAGGCTATGTCGTATTATGGAGGAGAAGGCGTGTTACAATGTAGAGCATATCACCAGTGGGGTGATGTTGAAGAAAATATATCACAAGTGGTTTCGTGTTACAATGTGATGAACATTACAAGTGACTTTGTGTAACAATACATTGGATAGATATGACAAGTGAGGGGAAGACCTTCCTATTTATACTAAGCAAGTCGGCTAAGCATTAAATGCTCAAGATGCAAGTGGCTTGACGTGACACACTCTTGTTGGTCTAGTCAATCGGTCGCTCTACAGCTATACGTAGGTTGATTGTCCAAGACAACAGAGCCATCACTCATGCATGCTGTCAGCCGCCCCTCCTGCAGGCGTAAATGGGTCTTCTTTACTTGTGGCGTAAGCTAAACTCTCCAACTTACGAAGTGGTTCACGCGGCAGTCCGACTAGGTGGCACAGACAGACCCACCGGGTGGCTTTGGTGGACCGACCGGATGGCGCTCTATTGGGTGACCTCACCAGTAATCTTGGAGAATCTTTACCCATTGCTAGGTTTTCAATACGAGCGGTGCAACCGGGTGTCACTCTGCTGGGTTCCTACTGACCCAGGGGCGCTCCATTGGAACCATACTGATTGGGGGGCACTCTGCCGGGATCCTACCGACCGAGTGGTACTCCGTCGGGATCCTACGGACTGGGTGGCACTCTATTGGGATCCTATTGCCGGGTGGTCCTACCGTGTATTTGCCCATCAGGTGTAATTCTTGATGTTTGAAATGAATTGAAGGATTTTTGGAGCATTTTGGATGCATTTAGAGTCAATGTGAGCAAAAAAAAAAAATCAATGTGAGCCAAGGAGAAGTTAAGAGAAGGGAAAGAAATACTTCCAAGGGAGGCAAAGCATTGTAATTTCAATGATTTTGGTGATATGGGAAAACCAAGGCAAAACTGAATATTATTTTTTTTTATTAAAAAGCAAGAAGTTGAAATTCTCACACAGTTCGTCCACTTTTTGGCATTTTGGTCATATCCCAACCTAGGAATGTCCAAATGAAGTGATTCTTGCGTCATTGGTATGGTAACGTGAAGGTCTATAACTCCTATATAGATCATAAAGTGAAATTATATAGTTTTAAAGGTCAAAATGAATGGGAAATGACAAGGCAGTGCAAACAAAAGTATAGCTGAAATTGGATTACTTGTACGACCACCTGTATGCCCATCCTACAAGCCATCCAGGTTAAGGCAGTGAGCATTTTGGAAACTTGGATGCCCTAAGGGATTGCCATCCCTGATACCATCTCTACCTGTTCTACCACTTATTTAAGCACGAATTAAACTAGATTTTGGTGGTTCCGACCCATACTCAAACCGTAGCTATTTTTCCGCCTTTCCTTTCTTATTTTTAGGTTATATTAGGCTTATATTTATGTTCTTTAACATTTTAGGAGCTTGTAATTGATAAGTTCTTATTTGTCTATATTTTCCCCCTCTTCCACTAAGTCATTTTGCTTAAAGATCATTCCAAATTTCATGAGATTAGGACTAAATTGTGTAATTTTGCAAGGAGTTTGGTTTGGAAAACATTGGAAGCAAAGATGAACATTTACATGCATTGTGGTGGACATTGGAGTCAAATGGAGCGTTTTGAATGCATTAGAAATCTATGGGAGCCAAGGAGAAGCTAAGAGGATGACTAAAACACTTCCGAGAGCCTAAGAGTGGTTTATTGTGACACCCTGGAATTTATTCTCGAAAAGCCAAATTGATTTCCTAAATATTGCCTAAGGATGAATTTAATTCTCTTACTTACATTTTGATCTCCTTTGACTTTTGCCTTGTTTTGACTTTTGCCTTGTTTTCCTAAATTGACTTTTGCCTTAGCTTGAATCTAGCTAAGGGAATTGTTTTAGCCCAATCCCTTAAGCTTTTGAAAAGAACTATTTATTTGGACTCTATTTAATGTCTTCTAGGACTTTAAAAACATAAGTATATTTCCCTATCCTATTTTATAAAAGTAATAGGCACATACCATATATATACTTGTTAACTTGTGGCCCAAGCAACATTTCTCACCCTAGTTTCCTTACTCTTGAATTCCCATCACTTAGCTAGCAACACACTCAAAACTTTTCAGCTCACTCTCCACAATTCCACACGCCACATTCACCCTATTCCCCTACTAAAAATGTTCTTCATTTCCCCGTGCTAGAAAACCAAGCAAGTCCCCACCTTTCTCACTCACCAAGACTAGGAAGGGTAAGAAGTAGCTATTTAGAGTCTTTATTAGTAGTTTTCTTACTTCTTCATCTAAGATTTTACTCTTTGTGTTTGGGTTTGGGATCTTGGTTGAAGATTATGTTGATGAGGATGTGCTAGGGTGACTTTGAGGAAAGATTGAAGGTTTTGCTGAGCTAAGAAGGCAACCCTATGTCCATGAAAACCTACTTTAAGCTATACGATGTGTATTCTTGACATTCTTGTGTTTATGTTCATTTTAGAGCTTGTATCTAGGTTGTTCTTTGATGTGTTATTGCTTCTATTCAAGTCATATTTGTTGTTGATGAGTGTATTGATGTATTTGGACTTGGATTGCACATTCTTGGAATTTTTCCCGAAATTGATTTCTCTCTACAGGGTATGTACCAGCGGGTACATCTGGCGGGTAGTTTTCCACCCGCTAGTACCTTTGTTCCCGTGGTGTGTTTTGGCGGGCACTTTGCCACCCGCCCGAACCGTCCACTGGTACGTTTTGTTGATTCCTTGATTTGTTGTTCCCCGGTTGTTTGTGAGTATTTATTGATGTCTCGTAAGTCTAGAGCGGTGTATTATGAACCCTATGATTAGGATTTGGAGTCTTGAATCATGATTAATATCCAATATTGCTATTCGTTGGATTATTTGTTGAAGTGATGATGTACGTTTGAATCCTTGTGATTACTCTTTGACTTGTGTATTAGCATGTTGTTTCTTGATGCAAGTATGATCTACTTGAGATAGCCTTTGCTTGATTCTTGATTGAGTTGATAACGTGAGCTTATCTATTCATTGTGACACTTTGTTGGAATCCATTATCGTTGAGCCTTTGTCTTTGGAATATCCTTCTTGTAATCTCTCTTGATATTCGTTTGATCTATCATTGTGAGCTTGTATTCTTGTTGTATCTTATCCGTTGAGAATTCCTTGGATTAAGCTATTGATTGAGCTTATTCGTTGTTGAATACACCTTCTTGTGGAATATATTCCTTTGCTTTATCTCTTATGATTCCTTGTGTATTGAACTCTTGTTGTGATGATTGAGCTGGTACGGTGGACAGTATGGGGATTTCTTACGGATTCGGGATGTTGGTTTGACTCGTGTTGTGTCTTTGACCCCGCGAAACCACGATTATATCCTGTTGAGTCGTTGCGATGACTCCGCTGAATCTTTTGAGATGGTGGTATTACCACGTTCGGGTCATTGCGATGACCTCAGTTGCATCTCTTGTGTTACTTGTTGAGATAGAACCCTCCACACTGATTCACCACTGTTGTAAGTTGTTGGGATTGACCTTGTGATGAATACTTGTTGATTGTGTCCTTTTGTGGACTTGGTGATAAGTGCATTTTTGCCTATATTTTTACCCCTTCTTGAACCCATTTTATTTCTTAATTGCCTAAACACTTGTGTAAATTGTGACTAATTTATATTGGTTTTATTTCAAGGTGCAATCGTTCACAACAAGTGAGGAATTCAATGATTTGTGGAAAGATACGAGCAATTTTTTGATCAAGATATCAATCAAAGAGTTTGGAATGCATTTAGGAATTTTCATGAGCCTCGCACCCCCTTGCCTACGCACATCCCTCATCCCATCCGAGATCTGAAAAAAAAGAAGCAGGTGGCGTATCCCCTCGAGTACGCCCGTACGCGTGCCCGTATTTCCATTCCAGTGAACACTAGAATAAATCATACTGCCTCAGGGATGGCCGTACGGGAGGTAGTACCTCTGTGCTCTGTTCAATATATAGGCGCGGATTCACTCATTTTTACACGGTTTTGGACCTTGTTCCAACCCTAGACATTTCCTTTCACTTCCTTTCATATTTTAGTGTTAGATTAGGCTTAGATTTAAGTTCCACAACATATTTCAAGTTTGTAATCAAGGATTCAACACTTGGATTCCAAGATTTGCCATCCATTCCTTAGTGAAGTTTTCTTTCTCTTATCTCTTTCTTTTGCAAGATTTATGTTTAATACTTGTGTTTTTTGCTCTTTATGCTATTTAATCATGTGTAGTTAGTTTTTGGACTTAAGTTAGGGTTGTATTTTCTATCTTGATGCTTGATTTGTGATTATTGCAAAAAGGGGAAGAACTCTAACCTAGGGTTCTTGAGTTTATGAAGGATTTGTGTTTGTATATTGTTAATGCTGGTGTACAACATTCACTAGCATGTTTTGGAGGATTCTTAGCCTCAATGAGAGTTGGGTCAAGACTCCAAGCTACTCCTTACATAAACCCGATTTTTCCTATGAAAATGGGGGAAATTGGGAGTTTTAAATGCTTTATGTTCTTGAAGAACTTGGAGTTTATTCACCACGAGAGTGGGGAAATTCCTTGTTCTAATCCTTGTTAATTTGCTCACGTGAGTGACTTATAGACTAGGATTCCTATGTGCATCCCCTCTATTCCTTGGTTGTGTGATTTTCTTCAATCCTTAGGTTGTGCTATGCACCTAGAAGATAATACTCCCTATCTTGAGTCCTATTTCTTTATTTCGTGTTTACATCTTGTTCATATGTGCTTGTGTTATTTTGTTTAGTTACCGTAGTCTTAACTTCGTTATGATTTGCTTAGCTTCTTGTTGGTTTCCCTATGATAGTGCCTAGTTTATTGTGATTGCGTATTGCGTGCCATATCCCCCAATCCCTTGAGGACGACATAACACACCTGAGCTCACATCTTATTTTTGCTACAATCACTTGGTAACTTGAGATTGATGTTGATTGCTTGACCTTGGAGAGAACTATCTTTGTTGATTGCTATGATTGTCTTACTTTGATCTTTATTCTTGATCCTTAATTTTATCTCGTTGATGCGGTCTATTTCATTGATCTTGTGGTCTATTGTGTACTGTTGAGTATATCTCTTGTGTGGTTTGGCTTTGAGCCCATTCCTCGTGATTTTACTGATTAGAGTTTGTTAGGAATAAATTGTAAATTTTGATGAGCCGAATGTATTTTTGAAAAATCAAGTAGTTCCCATTTTTATTCTATTTGAGTCAGTTTGAGTCTACAGAGTATGGTGCACCCACATCATGCAACCCATGTACAAGTCTTGAAGATCATAATTTATTTGAAGAAGTTAAGCGGGATTATAGCTTAACACAATTATGATGCAGATAAGTCACCAAGAACCATGCTAGAGGAGTTGGATGATATGCGTGTGAGCTATGTCAAATGATCTTAAGTTTGAATCAAGTGAAGCATTTTTACCTTGCTTGGGAGACTATCTCCACCGTATGGGAGACTAACCTCCACCATATGGGAGACTAGCTAAACCGTATTGGAGACTATCTAAACCATATGGGAAACTAGCTTGGAGACCAACTAGCTAAAATGGAGACCAACTAGCAAGGAGACTAGCTTGGAGACCAACTAGCTAAAATGGAGACTAACTAGCTAAATTGGAGACTAGCTGAGAGACTAACCCTATCTCCACCGTATGGGAGACTAACCTCCACCGTATAGGAGAATATCTAAACCATATGGGAGACTAGCTTGGAGACTAGCTAAACCGTATTGGAGACTATCTAAACCATATGGGAGACTAGCTTGGAGACTAGCTAGCATGGAAACCAACTAAAATGGAGACCAACTAGCATGGAGACTAGCTAAAATGGAGACCAACTAGCAAGGAGACTAGCTTGGAGACCAACTAGCAAGGAGACTAGCTAAAATGGAGACTAACTAGCTAAATTGGAGACTAGCTTGGAGACTAGCTGGGAGACTAACTAGCTAAATTGGAGACTAGCTGGGAGACTAACCAAGTTGGAGACTAAGTGGCCTGGAGACTAAGTAAATTGGAGACTAACAAAGGTGAATGCACAAGTCTCGCAAGAGCCATGCACCAGATGAAGAAACACACCAAGTATGGTGGACCAAGCATAAAATCGAAACAGAGCATCTCACCATGAACAACGATGAAGTTTCTACAGAGGTTCCAATATATTGTTTTACAAGGATCATGAAGGAGAAAATATCTGATATATTTTCATCTGAACATCAACTTTTTACGATGGAACCGGAGACGCTCGAAGGATGCTGATTTACGGAGAAATTGTTTCATACTCAAGCAAGAATCAGCAGATAAATTATTTGATCAACTTGACATGTCAGAGCATTTATGAAGGACAAGAAAAATCAAGCTTTCCGCGCCGACCTTATTCAAATCTTGGACACTACAAAATTCAAGACACGGCAACGGGCAAAATATTCAAATCATCTGACAAAAGGAGAAAAGACTTCTACCTAATAATTCAGATCAAGTTGACAATATTATTTGATCAACTACAATTCAAAATGGACGATCGAGATCGAAAGTTGATCAACGGGCAAATAGCTTTCTTTGGCTATAAATTGCCCAAGCAGACTTGAAGACAGGTGGACACTTGAACAAGAGCAGAATACGAAAAACAAATCCAATCAATCATCAAGTGATATATTGAGCTATATACGAAAGAATTCAAGTCTGATTGAGAGAAAAATTTTATCTCTTTGTAAACTTCTCTACTGAGTGTAGAAAGAGGGCGGAGTAACAAGAGAGAGTGAAAAACCCTGGTTGAGTGTAGCTTTATGCGTAGCACTCGGTGTAAAGGGCAGAGTAACAAGGGGAGCTTGTGAAAACCCTGTGAGGACGTAGCTTTGTGCGTACTTCTCGTGGTGTAGGAGTACAGCTTGGTGCGAAGTACTCGGGAAGGCGGAGTAACAAGAGGAGCTTGCGAAAAACCTTGGAGGAGTGTAGCTTTGTGCGAAGCACTCGGAGAAGTGTCGGTGGACACTTATTCACTATTGTATCTGGGTGATCAAAGAATAGTGAATTTCCTCCTTGAAGTGAAAGGAGAAGAGTGGACTAGGAGGATTACACCACCTCTGGACCACTATAAACTTCTCTCTCTATTTACTTACTGCTCATATATTTTGTGCATGCTTATTCTAACTGCGAACTAACCCCATTACAATTTATCGCATATCTTTATCTGTCTGGGTTTGATAGTTCCCACGTTTGCATGCAAGCCAAACTTTACGTATATCATCCTTGAACCATTTCAAGTGTTTCTAACGTGTTGCATGTTTAGAATCTCTCTTTGAGCACCGCACTATTAAGCATAACACTTTACCGCTACCCATTCCGCTGCACACTCTAAGTTGTTTATCTTGTTGATGCTTGTTACTTAGAGTTGAAATTACCAAAGTGTTATTTGCCTTGTGTGTTTTCGAAGAAAGTTTGAAAAGTTAGAGAAGTCTATTCACCCCCCCCCCCCCTCCCCTCTAGACTTCTCACCACCCTTTCGGGACCAACAAGTGGTATCAGAGTGGTTGTCTATTTGAGTCAATTTTGACTACTAGATAGATCTCAAAATCTTCAAGATAAAGAGAGATATAGTTCTCGCTCAAAATTTGCTTTTCTCACTTAACAAATTTGATGATTGGAAAATTCGAATGCAGGTGCACTTATCTGCTCTAAATGATGAAATGTGGGAAGTCATCACAAATGGTCCTATCAAGATCATGGAAGTTAACACCGCTGCCGCACTAAATCCAGATGCTCCAAAATATATTCCAAAGCCAAGAATGGAGTGGACAAGTGATGATAGAGGGCGAAATAATTTGGAAAACATTGCCAAAGATATTTTGTTCAAAGCGGTCGATGACACCATATTCCCAAAGATTCGAAAGTGCACCACAGCAAAAGAAATATGGGATACACTTATCGGTATCGGTGAAGGCGACGAACAAGAAAAAGACAACAAACTAATCATCGCCATGAAGAGGTTCGAAGATTTCAAAATGCTACCTAACGAAAGCATCACCGACATGGAAGCTCGATTGATCAAAATCCTTGGAGAAATCACGGATCTAGGAAAGACCATTACCCAGAAGGAAATATCGCTCAAAGTGTTACGCGGACTACCTACAAGTTGGGATATGGAGGTGACCGCAATGCGCGATCATAGAGATCTAAGGACATTATCTACGGATAAACTCTTTAGTGATCTTAAGGCGTATGAGTTCGAAATGAAGACACGAGTCGAAGAAGAACGTGATGAACGAACATCCGCACTAATGGCCGAACAACCATCCTCATCAAGAAAGCCTGGACATTTTATGGCCGAATGTCCACACCCCAAGGTGGACAAAAATTCGAATACTTCTCCACAGGTGGAATACAAATCCAAAGAGAAGAAATTCAAAAAGGGAAAACGGAAGGCACTAATAAGCGATCCGCTAGAAGCAAGTGAATCCAAAGAATCATCTAGTGACGAAAGTGATTCATCACAAGAAGATACGCCGCTACTATGCCTAGTGGGCAAGACATCCGAACATGAGGAATGCTTAATGGCGCGTGAAACCGACGAAGAGGTATCTTCTAGCTCTTTTAGTTCTTTTAGTTCCGTTGACACTTCTTTCGAGACTCAAGAATCATTTCAAAGTCTTATGGAAGATTGTCAAAAGGTCATGGCCACTCATACTCAAATCAAAGAGCGCAATAATATGTTAATCCTTGAAAAGGAAGAAATGTCACAAAAATTGCAAAATGCTCTAAATGAAATGAGTAACTTGAAAGCCGAAAATGTTCGACTTCAAGAAGAGTGTAAAGCTAGAGAGGTTCGAGAACATAACCTTCGGGAAGTAATCGCATCATTTACAAATTCATCCAAAATAATGGATAAAATGGTAAACATGCAAAAACCCGCTGGAGATAAAACCGGACTAGGCTACGATCCATCATGTTCTCAAACCCCTGTGAAACTGACTAATTCTACTACTACTTTAATTAATAAAGTTCCAATGGTAAATTTTGTAAAAAGTCAGTATAGCACAATGAGACAAGGAGTTGGTAATCAAATAAATGCCCAGAAAAATGTTGCAAGGCCGAATCCAAAAATTAATATCTCGGATAGGCAACAAAATTTTAAAAGGCAAAAATTTGTATCTCCAAAGAGAGCCAACGAGTCTAGTGCAACAAAACCTCATAGGAATATGGGAAGAATTCCGAGAATTGGGGCTGGGAGATTATATCCCTCAGAACAAGATTGGTCGCTTGAAGACAAACCATGGACCAAGTCCAGATTTGCTCTTTTTCATAGGATCAAGCAACTATCTACTTCCCAACCTGCACCAAAGCATTATTCGCAAATGCGTTATGATTATAGAGTCTTTAATGGTTACAAATCACCTACTCTTGGATCAGTGGGATCTAGGTGGATTTGGATGCCAAAAATTACTAACACAAAAGGACCCAAACAAGTATGGGTACCTAAAAATAATTAATCTTTTTTGCAGGAAGTTTGGTATTTCGATAGCGGTTGCTCTCAACATATGACCGGCAATAAAGCTAGTCTAGTTGAGTTCAAAAGTATCGAAGGACCAAAAGTAGTTTTTGGTGGAAACGATCGATATGGAATGACAAAAGGAACTGGCGCAATTGTGAAAAATGGTCTACGAATTGATGACGTATCTTATGTCGAAGGATTAAAATTCAACTTGTTTAGTACAAGTCAATTTTACGACAAAGGATATCTCGTAGAATTTTACAAAGGCAAATGTCAAGTCAAAGACGAATCTACGAATGAAGTCGTACTCGCCGGATCAAGAAAGAAAAACATGTATGTTGTAGATTGGAGTACAACGAAAGATTCTGTATGCTTGATGGCAAACAATTTGAATGAAGCTAGTTGGGAATGGCACAGGAGGCTAAATCATATGAATTTCAAAACCATCAACAAGCTTGCCAAAAATAAGTTAGTCGAAGGACAACCCAATATTGTGTTCAAGAAGGATCAAATATGTGACGCATGCCAGAAAGGAAAACAAATCAAAACATCATTCAAAGCCAAAGCTCAAGAGTCAACATCAAGACCTTTAAGTCTACTGCACATGGATTTATTTGGTCCAGTAGACCCAGTAAGTATAAGTGGTAAGAAATATACTTTGGTTGTTGTTGATGATTTTTCTAGGTACACATGGACAATATTCATCAAGAAAAAGTATGAAGTCTTATCAAAGTTGCCAGAGCTATTGAAGCTACTACAAGTCGAAAAAGACATGAAGATTGGAACAATACGAACAGATCGAGGAACAGAGTTCGTGAACAGAGTGATTCAATCGTACTGCAATTCACAAGGAATTTTACATCAATTATCTGCCGCACGAACGCCGCAACAAAATGGCGTAGCTGAAAGAAGAAATCAAACACTCAAGGAAGCCGCACAAGTCATGATATCAGCCGCCGGACTACCAAAGAGATTTTGGGCAGAAGCAATCAACACGGCGTGCTATACTCAAAATTGCAGTCTAATCCACAAGTCTTATAACAAAACACCATATGAATTATGGAAAGGGAGAAAACCCTATCTCACCTATTTTCATACATTTGGTTGTAAATGTTTTGTACTTGTTAATGGAAAGTCTCAATTAAAGATTTTTGACGAGCGAGCGGACGAAGGAACATTCTTGGGATATTCATCCACCAGCAAGGCATATAGAATATTCAAGAAATCAACAATGGTGGTAGAAGAATCGATTCACGTTGTGTTCGATGAAAATCACGACAAAAATGGCAAAGATAGTGAAGGTAATCGTGATTTAATTATTTCTAATGATATGTTGGAAGATAATGTGTTGCAGGAAGTAGAAGAATCAAGTGATATGGGTACTCACCAAATTGAGGCAATATCCAATATGATACCCGAAATATCACGCACACCTACAACCGAAATTGCACCCGGAATTCCAACGGAAGAAATTCCAGTAGATGAACGCGAAGATGCACCCGTCAACAATTCACAACAAGTGGAATCACAACAAGTACTCCAACAAGAAGGAAACTCTGAGAATCCAACAAGTTTCCAACCAAATCGAAAATGGCTAAGAAGTCACACACATGACTTAGTCATTGGAAATCCGAGGGACGGAGTAAAGACACGATCATCTTCTAGGAACCAACAACAAGATGTATCAACAAGGGATGCAATGTTCTCATGCTTTCTATCACAACTGGAGCAAAAAGAAATTAACGAAGCCTTAGCCGATCCAAGTTGGATAGATGCCATGCAAGAAGAATTAGATCAATTCAAGCGCAACGACGTATGGAAACTTGTTCCAAGACCAATGCACCAAAATGTGATTGGCACTAAATGGGTCTTTAGGAACAAAGCAAATAAAGATGGCGTCATTGTTAGGAATAAGGCAAGATTAGTTATGAAGGGGTACTCACAAGAAGAAGGTATTGATTTTGATGAGACATTCGCCCCCGTCGCACGACTCGAAGCAATCCGAATATTCCTAGCTTATGCAGCGCACAAGAATTTCATCGTATATCAAATGGACGTAAAAAGCGCATTTCTTAATGGCTTACTTGAAGAAGAAGTTTACGTCGAACAACCACCCGGTTTTGAGGTAAAAGACATTGGTGATCAAGTCTACAAATTAAAGAAGGCATTGTGTGGGTTAAAACAAGCTCTGCGAGCTTGGTATGACACCTTGTCAATGTTCTTAATTAGTTGTGGATTCACCAAAGGTCTAGTCGATAAAACCCTCTTTAGAATTCAAGAAAATAATCATATTTTATTAGTACAAATTTATGTTGATGATATTATCTTTGGAAGTACGGATAAATCTTTATGTGAGAAATTTTCTAAGCTCATGCAGAATAGGTTCGAGATGAGTATGATGGGAGAATTAAATTACTTTTTGGGATTGCAAGTCAAGCAACTTGAAGAAGGAATTTTCATAAATCAAGCCAAGTACACAAGAGATCTTATCAAGAAATTTGGCGTAGATGGAAAATCCTCAGTCAAAATTCCCATGAGTACATCTCAAAAATTGGATAAAGATGATGAAGGAAAAGATGTCGATCAAACGATGTATCGAGGAATGATTGGATCGTTACTATATCTAACCGCAAGCAGACCGGACATATCCTACTCGGTTGGCGTATGTGCAAGATTCCAATCAAAGCACAAAGAAAGTCATCTGATTGCAACCAAGAAGATAATTCGATATCTTAAAGGAACAATCAATGTGGGATTATGTGAGAACAATTAAAGAAGGCATTGTGTGGGTTAAAACAAGCTCCGCGAGCTTGGTACGACACCTTGTCAATGTTCTTAATTAGTTGTGGATTCACCAAAGGTCTAGTCGATAAAACCCTCTTTAGAATTCAAGAAAATAATCACATTTTATTAGTACAAATTTATGTTGATGATATTATCTTTGGAAGTACTGATAAATCTTTATGTGAGAAATTTTCTAAGCTCATGCAGAATAGGTTCGAGATGAGTATGATGGGAGAATTAAATTACTTTTTGAGATTGCAAGTCAAGCAACTTGAAGAAGGAATTTTCATAAATCAAGCCAAGTACACAAGAGATCTTATCAAGAAATTTGGCGTAGATGGGAAATCCTCAGTCAAAATTCCCATGAGTACATCTCAAAAGTTGGATAAAGATGATGAAGGAAAAGATGCCGATCAAACGATGTATTGAGGAATGATTGGATCGTTACTATATCTAACCGCAAGCAGACCGGACATATCCTACTCGGTTGGCGTATGTGCAAGATTCCAATCAAAGCCCAAAGAAAGTCATCTGATTGCAACCAAGAAGATAATTCGATATCTTAAAGGAACAATCAATGTGGGATTATGGTATCCCAAAGAAGGAGATTTTACACTAACTGGTTATTCAGATGCAGATTTTGCAGGTTGTAAAATAGATCGAAAAAGTACCTCAGGGACATGCCAGTTCTTAGGGGGAAGATTGGTCTCTTGGTTCAGCAAAAAGCAAAACTCCATAGCTACGAGCACTGCCGAAGCCGAATATATTGCAGCTGGGAGTTGTTGTGCACAAATCTTGTGGATGAAGCAACAATTATTGGACTATGGGATTAAGTGCGAAAATGTTAGCATTTTATGCGATAATACTAGTGCAATCGCCATAACCCAAAATCCGGTGCTTCATTCGCGAACCAAGCATATCGATGTTCGACACCATTTTATCCGAGACCACGTCGAAAAGAAAGATTTGAAAATCGATCACGTTCCCACGGAAAATCAAATTGCCGACATTCTCACAAAGCCGTTGTGTGAATCTCGTTTTGCTACTCTAAGGCATGAAATGGGAATGATCGAAATGAGCTAAGCAATTTCTAAACTTTTTTTTTAATATGTTCGCACTATGCATGTTACGTGTTATTTATGTGACCTACGTGTTTTATTTTTTTTGAGAGCATATGTTATATTTGTGTATACGTGTGATATATATTTAGTTGTGTACATGTTTTCGTAAAATTTATATGTTCTTAAATGTGTTAAAATTTTATCTTACGAAATTTGCGTACATGTGTTTTAATGAATGTGTATCTATTTATTTGTCACGTTTTAGAATAATTAATTTGTGTGATTTATTTACTAAGTGTGTTTAATTAAATTAATTTGAGCTTAGTATACAATTAAGGGGGAACAAATCTCAGTTGGGTTAATTTTGTAGATAAAGCATCTATTTAGGGAGAATTTAGAAATTTGCATGTTAGGTGGGTTTATATATATAAAGTTGTTTCCTGATACAAAGTTTGCCTTATTTCTTGAAGTATCAAAGTCAAAAAGGTTAGGCCCAAATATAGAAAGTCAAATGTTTTAAATGTGTTTGGAACTTGTAGCCTTTCAAAATATTAGGTATCTGTCAGTCCAAATTTTAATCAGATCTCTTTTCAGAAAATTTATTAGCTTTATAGAAATATGAAATCGAGATGATAATATTTATCCGGAATATATTTATTGGTCTAACAGATTATTTTTGAGATTTTTTTTTATCTGATTAGCTCCAGGTTGGCGGTTATTTGAAGCACAATTTTTGGCGCCATGTACCCACAAATGGAGTATTTAAATCTGAGCTGGCAAATTTAAATCATGTGGAAGGTCGAATTTATCCTCAAGGAGATCAATACTCTCTCTCCATCCACTAGAGGGCAAAGGAGTATTTTCGCACATGTTTTTCCCTCAATCCTAACAGGTAGAAGAGGAGACCCAAAAAGAATACAATTCTTCTCCTTCTTCCTCTCGCCGGCCGGATTTTTCGGACAAGAAGAAGCCAAACATCTTCCAATGCTTCTATACCCATCCAAAATCTTCTACACATAAAAACCCACCACCCAAACCCAAAATCTCACACAAATATCCTCTAAATCCAAATACCCATACTCCCCACCATTTTTCGGACAACACTGCCGAAACACCCAATTTTTTTTCACCAAAAATTCCTAAACTCAAGTTCTATTCAAATGGAGGTTGATCAAGTGGAGATGGAGACAATCACTACCGGAGGGACAAGGAAGTCTAGCCGTGTGCTTAGTGGAATGATACTCGACATCATCGACTTCAACAAACAAGTGGAGGACAAAGCTTTAGGGGTAAAAATTATCAACTCTCTTGAATCTTGTGGGTTGTTAAATTTTTGCACCTTTAGATATGTTGGATTTTACAAGGATGAAGTGATCGAGTTATATATGCATGCTAGAGTTCAAAATGGTTCAATTATTTCTATGGTCAAAGGAGTTGATATAGAAATAAAAATCGATGATTTTCGGAGGATTTTCAATCTTGTTGAAACAAATTTGCGGGTAGAAAATCATGTGTTTGCTATTAATGCCACTTGGGCCGAGGTACGCGATGCAAACGCACCGCTAGCTCCTAGGATAAACGGCAATAAAAAGGATTTGAAGAAGGACTACGAACTCTTGTTGGATATTATACACAAGTGTGTTGAGTCTAGGTACCATTGCCGTGACAAGTTGTCGGGAGATAAATTGTTGATAATGGATATTATTTTGAACAATGTTTGTGTTGATTGGGGTGCATTTGTGTTTGGGAGATTGTGTGAATCCTTAAAGAAGGCAAAACCTTTGGTAGATGGTTGGTTTCAACAGGAAGTCAGTTATGGTTTTGCAATTGGTGAAATTTTGAGGACAAAGAATGTGACTTTATCCAAAGCCAAACATGCCACAAACCACAATTACCTCTTTCGGCCAAACACAACCGAACCCAAAAATCCCACGGTACCCACAATACCCAAGCCTACCCGAAAAACAATTTATTCGAGAGCCAAGCAATGAAGGATCAAACACCCCTGCCATTCGATCCAATGAAGAACAATCAAGCCACCGAATAACCACAAGACCCTTACCCTTCCCAAACCCGAATCCTTTTGTCCTAGACAGTCACGGGATAGTTGAAGGAGCAACTAGATTGGAGGTTGATGCAGTTGAGTGTGACCAAGTTGAGGTTGGGAGTGTTGAGAACATACCAACAATTGGGGCGGACAGTGTACTTTTGGAGGAATTTGAGCGTGCACTAACTTGGAGAGCTTGGAGGTTGGGAGATCACAATAGGTTGGCCGAAACAATAGGGCCAAATACTTTGGAAAGAGAGGAACTAGTGTTAAGTTGGCTAGGCACACGTGATCTTGCCCGAGCCACCCGTTTATCGGTAATTAATTCTTGTTTCTTGACAAAGCTTGCAAGAAAGAAAAGGACCGAGAAAAGTGTCATGGTTGAAGCCGCATCGGAAGTGCCGATTGGAGAGTTTGATCCTAATGAAATCCGCCGAGCAACTATCAATTCATTAGAGGAAATTCGAAGAGCACCCGGAGAGGGATCTATGGCACGGATTGATGATGGAGGATTATCGAAGATAGACCTGTATCCTGCCACTGTTGGGGATGAGAACTTAAGCTATGAGTCTTGCTTTCCCCATCCCGCAACGGAAATTACGGGATCTATTCATGATAATGAGAGTGCACCGAGCCATCAAATCTCTTTGAATTTGGATGAAGCACGAAATTTGCCTACCTTGGCACGGCTTGCGAGTTCTATGATCAAGAACACCCGAAAAACCGTACCACCCTGTTGCTTTGTTACAATAATGAGGAGGCCGAACCAAATCTTGCCGAAACAATGCTCACTACTCCTCAAGATGATTTTACTCATTCATTGTCGAATCCAACACCCCCAATGCAAGCCGAAACAGTGTTCAATGTTCAATCCTTACGGGAGGAGATTGTTGGAGATGTCAAGGTAATTCTGCAAGAGTCCACAGGAGGATTAAACACCAAGATGGATGCAATGGACAACAATCTTGATGGCTATCACAAATACATGGTGGACTGTGCTTTGCAATTGTTCAATAGGCAATGCCTATTGAAAAGTGAAATTGATACGGCAAAGGAGGAGTTAAAGAATGAAGTGATAAAATTGTTTGTTGAAATGGGAAAGCTTGGGTCCGAAACAACCTCAAGGCTCAAGCTATTGGAGCAACAAATGAAGGGAGTTCTACAACAATCCCACATCAACATGGACCTTCTTGAAGGTGTTCGTGATAAGCAAAATACTTTCCTCGGAGAGCTTTCAAAGGTTTATTAATGCTGCCGAAAAGGGGGAAGGATTGGCAAGTCATTTTGTACCACAAGCGTATGCATATGCATCATCACAACCGAGAGCTCCACGACCAAGAGGAGGACCATTGGTGGAACTTGTTCGACCGTCAACAACACCTAGAAGCCGCGGAAGCATGATGGATTATCTTAGAGGTACTTGCCCTAGCTCAAGCTCAACCCGTCATGATGTGTTGCCACCCACGCCAATTGCACCAATGTCGAAGCCTATTGCTACAAGGATACAAAAATTGCAAGAGCTTCAAATCGAGTTCGGACATCGGAGTGAACAAATGAGCGATGGTCGTACGTTCGATGAATGCATCTTTTGGCACGAAGCAGGTGTGTTGAAAGGAGACAACATAAGAGAAGCTTACGGTAACTACGTGACCAGACAAGTAGCAGCACCTTTTCAACACAAGGGCCTCGAGAAGGACTTCAAGAAATTGAGGGCTCACATCAATGCTAAATTAAGAGAGAGGTAAAAATTTGATTGACAAATTTTTTGGTGTATAATTTATTTTAGCTAGCACATTATCTTCTGATACTATATCTATGCTAAGCTAAAATGGGTTGAAAATGCATGACACAAATTTTGGTACCATACGTATCTAGTGTGTCTTAGTTATTTTATTTATTTGTGTTTAGTATGTTACAAGATTTTAATTTGGACTTAGAATTAATATTGTAACAGGTATCATATGAGAATATAAAATTTAGGGGGAAGAAAAAATTCAAGCTAAAAAGAAAAATGACAACCCCACGATCAAAGTCTCAAATATACGTTTAGGTTGTCCAAATTGAAAAATCTATAAGTCTCAATTTTTGTTAAACCCGTCAATTGGCTAGTCGAAATAAAAGCAATTAAAAAGAAATTATTTTTCAAAATTGACAAAGCCAAAATGACTTGGGTATAAGTTTCGGCATCATCAAAAAGGGGGAAATTGTTAGGAATAAATTGTAAATTTTGATGAGCCGAATGTATTTTTGAAAAATCAAGTAGTTCCCATTATTATTCTATTTGAGTCAGTTTGAGTCTACAGAGTATGGTGCACCCACATCATGCAACCCATGTACAAGTCTGGAAGATCATAATTTACTTGAAGAAGTTAAGCGGGATTATAGCTTAACACAATTATGATGCGTATAAGTTGCCAAGAACCATGCTAGAGGAGTTGGATGATATGTGTAAGAGCTATGCCAAATGATCTTAAGTTTGAATCTTAAGTTAAGCATTTTTACCTTGCTTGGGAGACTATCTCCACCGTATAGGAAACTATCTAAACCATATGGGAGACTAGCTAAAATGGAGACTAGCTAGCTGGGAGACTAACAAGCTAAATTGGAGACTAGCTGGGAGACTAACAAAGGTGAATGCACAAGTCTCACAAGAGCCATGCACCAGATGAAGAAACACACCAAGTATGGTGGACCAAGCATAAAATCGAAACAGAGCATCTCACGAACAACGATGAAGTTTCTACAGAGGTTCCAATATATTGTTTTACAAGGATCATGAAGGAGAAAATATCTGATATATTTCCATCTGAACATCAACTTTTTACGGTGGAACCGGAGACGCTCGAAGGATGCTGATTTACGGAGAAATTGTTTCATATTCAAGCAAGAATCAGCAGATAAATTATTTGATCAACTTGACATGTCAGAGCATTTATGAAGGACAAGAAAAATCAAGTTTTCCGCGCCAAACTTATTCAAATCTTGGAGACTACAAAATTCAAGACACGGCAACGGGCAAAATATTCAAATCATCTGACAAAAGGAGAAAAGACTTCTACCTAATAATTCAGATCAAGTTGACAATATTATTTGATCAACTACAATTCAAAATGGACGATCGAGATCGAAAGTTGATCAACGGGCAAATAGCTTTCTTTGGCTATAAATTGCCCAAGTAGACTTGAAGACAGGTGGACACTTGAACAAGAGCAGAATAAGAAAAACAAATCCAATCAATCATCAAGTGATATATTGAGCTATATACGAAAGAATTCAAGTATGAGTGAGAGAAAAAATTTATCTCTTTGTAAACTTCTCTACTGAGTGTAGAAAGACGGCGGAGTAACAAGAGAGAGTGAAAAATCCTGGTTGAGTCTAGCTTTGTGCGTAGCACTCGGTGTAAAGGGCAGAGTAACAAGGGGAGCTTGTGAAAACCCTGTGAGGACGTAGCTTTGTGCGTACTTCTCGTGGTGTAGGGGTACAGCTTGGTGCGAAGTACTCGGGAAGGTGGAGTAACAAGAGGAGCTTGCGAAAAACCTTGGAGGAGTGTAGCTTTGTGTGAAACACTTGGAGAAGTGTCAGTGGACAATTATTCACTATTGTATCTGGGTGATCGAAGAATAGTGAATTTCCTCCTTGAAGTGAAAGGAGAAGAGTGGACTAGGAGGATTACACCACCTCTGAACCACTATAAATCTCTCTCTCTATTTACTTACTGCTCATATATTTTGTGCATGCTTATTCTAACTGCGAACTAACCCCATTACGATTTATCGCATATCTTTATCTATCTGGGTTTGATAGTTCCCACGTTTGCATGCAAGCCAAACTTTACGTATATCATCCTTGAACCATTTCAAGTGTTTCTAACGTGTTGCATGTTTAGAATCTCTCTTTGAGCACCGCACTATTAAGTATAACACTTTACCGCTATCCATTCTGCTGCACACGCTAAGTTGTTTATCTTGTTGATGCTTGTTACTTAGAGTTGAAATTACCAAAGTGTTATTTGCCTTGTGTGTTTTCGAAGAAAGTTTGAAAAGTTAGAGAAGTCTATTCACCCCCCCCCCCCCCCCTTCTCTAGACTTCTCACCACCCTTTCGGGACCAACAGAGTTGATTAGAGATATACTTATGTATTCCCAAGTCTCAAAACTATTTTATGTATCAAATGTATATCTATGTATCTTTACACATTGGAGTGGGGTTACTTAGCATAATCGCTAACGGTTATTTAAAATGTTTTCAGGTACAGATAGTCTGTCCAAGAGAGCGTTAGATAAAGCCCCGGTCTAGATTGACTTAGCTCTATTTTCCCTTACTTCGCTTGTTTGGCCTGTGACCCACTTTTGTATATTTTGACTGTTGGATTAGTTAGTTTTGTTTTAGCCTGTGCACCTGAGTTGATAGCTTAGGTGTGACATAATATCCCTGTATACTTATGTTTAGCTTCCGCAAATTTTATGTTATGATGGTTAGACTTATCTTTAATTCCTAAGTTTAAATGCTTTATATTTTGTCTAGTTTTGGGGGTGTTACATGTATTCAATGGTTTTGGTCACTTGGGCAAACTAAAACAAAAGAGGAGCAAAAGATCAAGACATTGCAATTTTTGCTCATTTCGATCACTGTTCGATAATTTGACCATATCTCGGTCTAGGACTGTCCAAATGAAGTGATTCTTACACAATTGGAAAGAAGACTCGAAGGGCTATAAGGTTTATGAAGACCATAAATTCGGATTCAGAATTTTTGAAGGCCAAACGACATGGCCAAGTGCACGGCCGTGCCTGAGGCCGTGTGCAATTTCCATAAACACTGCCCAAAATGCAGTTTTTGGACACGGCCAGTGGCATGGCCTTGTCCCTAGCCATGTCACCCGTGCTCTGCACTTATTTAAGTTCGATTTCAGCATTTTCTACACAGTTTTGGACCTTGTTCCAATTCTAGGCATTCTCTACTCACTGCTTTCATATTTTACGGCTAGAATATGCTTAGGTTTAGGTTCCACAACATATTTCAAGCTTGTAATCAAGGATTCAACACTTGGATTCCAAGATTTTCCATCCATTTCATTATAGAAGTTTTCTTTCCCTTATCTCTTTTCTTTTGCAATGTTTATGCTTTACATTTATGTTTTTGTGTTCTTTATGCTATTGAATCATGAGTAGTTAGTTTATGGACTTGAGTTAGGGTTGTATTACCTATCTTGATGGTTAGTTTGTGATTATTGCAAAAAAGGGGAAGAACTCTAAGCTAGGGTTCTTGAGTTTATGATGGATTTGTGTTTGTATATTATTAATATAATGCTTGGTGTACAACATTCATTAACATGTTTTGGGAGATTCTTGGCCTCAATGAGAGTTGGGTCAAGATTTCAAGCCACTCCTTGCATAAACCCGATTTCTTCATATGAAAATAGGGGAAATTTGGGGCTTTGATGCTTTGTGTTCTTGAAGAACTTGGAGTAGATTCACCATGAAGGTGAGGCAATTCCTTGTTCTAATCCTTGTTAAATTGCTCACGTGAGTGACGTATAGACTAGGATTCTTACGTGCATCCCCTTAAGTCCTTGGTTGTGTGATTTTCCCCAATCCTTAGGTTGTGTTATGCATCTAGAAGATTTCTTTGTTTAGTGTTTATATCTTGTTAATATGTGTTTGTGTTACTTTGTTTAATTACCATAAGTCCGTAACCTTGAAACCTGTTGTTATTTTCTTAGCTTCTTGTTGATTTCCTTATGCTTGTGCCTAGTTTCTTGTGATTGTGTATTACGTGTCATAAATCCCAATCTCCTGAGGATGACATTTCACACCCGTACACTCACTATAACTCATTTTTGCTACAACCAAAAATTGGCGTCGTTTCTGGGGATTGACAATTTGGTGGTTTTATGTGATTGCTTGTTTTACTAGCATTATTGGAGATTATGACATCTTAGGAGACTAAGTTTTTTCTTCATTTTGTTTGTTTTTATTGTTTAAAGAGCTAATTGTTTTACCTTGTTTGAGTTTCGGTTGAAAGATCCATACTTTGTGCATACACTCTAGATTCTAAAGGAGGAAATTTTAACACTCAATCAAGAACTTTTACCATGGATGAGTATGCATTCCAAGGAGGATATTATGATTCTCAATCTTATGAGGGTAACAAACATGATGGAATCCTTGCACAACTCAACCCCACCTCCTAAACATTACTATGATGATCACGAGATACGAATACTGCTAGCTGCTAAATAATAGAAAAATACTTGTATTAAGTCTAAAAGGGTAGGCTGAATAGTTGAAACATGATTCTCGTACCAGAAGGTAACGAATTCAATTTTTGCCTACATCATCTCAGTCAAACTCGTTACATAGAGTCATTTTAGTGTGATTGAACTCTCCTGCGTGGTTTCCGGTCTACTACACATAAGTAATGTTTATAAAAAATTCTTAACCTCCGGTAAAACAGTAATAATAAAATATTCTCCGCATGGGCTTAGCTCACTGGTTCAGTCAGTGTTGCAAAAATTGCGCCTAGGCGCTAGGCGGCCCCCGGCCACTGCGAGGAAGGCCGGAATCGGCCTCCTCCACGACCGGCCGGCTAGGCAGTCTAGACGGCCGCCTAGCCGGCCGGTTCGGTCGATTAATTATTATTATTATTATTATTGTTTTATTTTTTAGGTTTAGGGTCTAAAACTTTGTCGATGCATAACTTTTGACTCGGTTGTTCGTTTTTGACAATTTTTTTTCAAATCGCGTATTTTTTTCGAGATCTATACACCGCAAACAGCCAAAGGCGGTTTGCCCCACTAATTTCTCAAAAAAATATTTCTTTAGCTCTTAATTTTAGTTTTTTTTTTTATGTATTTAGACGGTTTAAACAATCTTTGAAACAATTTTACAACCACTTACGTAAATAGTTTGTACTTTGTAAGAAATAACTATGGGAACCTTATGTTTTATAAGTGAATTTTGATAATTTTTGATTTTTAACTTTTTTTATTAAAAAAATCGGCGCCTAAGGGGCGCTAACGTGTTTTGCAACAGTGTCCTTAGCTTAACCTTGACTTTGTTTTGACTCCAAACTCATCCTAGAACTTCCCTTGCTTTTACACTTGACCTACTATGGTTCCGAAACACTAACAATCACCATAAAACATTCAAAACATGTGTAAACTATATATAAATGATAAAACAAGAGAATATGTAATTAAAGTAACATTTTCATGAACTTAAACCCCACAAATTGATTCAAACTAACACTAGAAACATATACAATTAATCTCATATCAGTTGACCAATTTAAAGGCAGGTAATGAATATAGGGGATTAGGAGTGTTTCAGTAAGTAATGCTATGTGAGGGAGTAAATATGACATAATTTTAAGAGAAAAGATTAGAACGGTAATATTTCTCTAGTAAATATGAATACTTGGAATTGAAAGTAAAGCTATCGTATTAATTTCATTTTTGGACAAAATTATTCGACTACAATAACATTTTTACTTTTGTTTGTCAATTACCAATCCCATCACATTTAATTTGATTCCCACAGATGGACAGCGCTGAAGCTAGATATGGCTAAAGCGTATGACAGAATGGAATGGGGATTCTTGGAAAATATGCTGCTAGCTATGGGGTTTGCCCGTAGATGGGTTAATCTCGTGCTCTTATGTGTGAACTCGGTCAAATACAATGTTGTGGTTAATGGAGATGTGGTGGGGTCGGTGGAGCCAACTCGGGGTATCCGCCAAGGTGTCCCGATTTCCCCGTATTTATTTATAATATGCGCAGAAGGGTTGTCTCTACTTCTACAACAGGAAGAGACTCGGGGTAATATACATGGCATTCGGGTGACTAGGTCAGCCCCGCCTGTATCACACCTCTTTTTTGCCGACGATAGTATGCTTTTTTTCAAGGCAACTATAGGGGAAACGCAAAAAGTGCAAGAATGTCTAAAATTGTATAGTTGCGTTTCAGGTCAAGTGATTAATTATGCTAAATCCAACATAATGTTCAGTGCTAACACAGAGCCGGGCATACGAGAACAGGTGTCGGGAATTTTTGGGGTACAACAAGTCGAAGATTTTGGAAGGTATTTAGGCTTACCATCATTTCTGGGTCGCAACAAATCTCTGGTTTTTAAATTTATTGAACAGCGACTGCGTGACAGGATATGTACATGGCAGAAGAAATTGTTGTCCAGGGCCGGGAAAGAAGTACTTCTAAAGAGTATTGCACAGTCTATGCCGATATTTGCCATGTCAGTATTTCTACTCCCGAGAAGCGTCTGCGACTCGATTGAGAAAATGATGAACCAATTTTGGTGGAAGAACGGGTCTACCAACGACCGAGGCATACACTGGATGTCCTGGTCTCGTTTAGCAGTTCCTAAACACTTCGGTGGAATGGGTTTCAAGCGTCTCAATGAATTCAATAGAGCACTCCTGGCTAAGCAAGAGTGGTGAATTATTACTCGGCCAAACTCATTAGTAAGCCGGCTCCTAAAAGCGAGGTATTTCCCTAACACCGATTTTCTTGAGGCAAATAGTGGCAATAATCTGAGCTACCTTTGGAGGAGCATTCTAGCAGGCCGGGAACTGTTACACCAGGGACTCATTTGACGGATTGGGGATGGCAATGACACACTAGTGTGGGGCCATAATTGGGTAGCTGATGCTTGCAACGTTCCTCTATCTACGCCTTGCGCTGAACCTTTGCGGTATACCAAGGTAAGCCAACTTATGACCGAAAAAGGTGATTGGGATCTAGAGGTCCTCAGAGATATACTTTCGTTGCAGGACGTGGAGAGAATTATTAAAACTCCAATATCCATACATTACCCTGATTCTTGGTGTTGGGCGAACGATATGAGAGGCCTATACTCGGTTAAACAAGGTTACCAGGCTTTGACAGCTGCGACACTGACTCAAAATTCATCCCACGAATTCACTGATTGGAGGAAACTCTGGAATATTCCAGTCCCACCGAAAGTTATCAACCTGTTATGGCGCGGCGTCTGGGGAATTCTGCCAGTTCGTGAGAGTCTGAAGATGAAAGGAATTTGGATAGGAGGCGGCTGCCCTCTATGTACATCCGATGTCGAAACAATCGAGCATTTATTCCTCGAGTGTTTAGCCGTGAGGCATCTATGGGGGACGGACAACATCCTCCAAGGATCGACGTTTGCAGGTTATATTAATACTGCGTTAACAACACTGTCCCAGTCATCTTTGGTGAATTTAGCGGCGCGGACTTGGGTGATCTGGAATACAAGAAATAATATAATTTGGCATGATAAGGCTTGGACCGTGGAAGGGCTTAAGCGACAGGTAGCTGAGTTTGCTGCAACCTGGATAGAAATCTTGTCACCAGCGAACAATGGCCGCCTCCGGATAGTTACTATACCGTCGACATGGACGCCACCACCGGCCGGATCCCTGAAATGCAACATAGATGCGGCCGTGTCTGATAGCGGAATTTTTTATGGAGCAATAATCCGGGATCACTTGGGACATTTTGTGGCTGCCCGAAGCGGAAGACTTCAAGGTGTTCATGAACCATACTGTGCGGAAGCTTTGGCAATCAAAGAAGCTTTAACATGGATCAAGTCCAGATCTTCAGCGAATTACATTTTAGAGACCGACTGCTTAAATTTTTGTAACAATTTTAATTCGGTCAGTCAAGATTTGTCCTATGTAGGTTTGGTTATCAAACAATGTCGTGACATTGTAAGAAACGTTGGGAACATTTTGGTTCACTACGTAAAAAGGCCAGCGAATCATGTGGCCCATGCGCTCGCGCAGGCTGCCGGTTCCTCTTCTGTCCTTGGGGTGTGGATTATTCACCCTCCTGATTGTATTTCGAGATTAATTTAATGAATTTTCTTTCTGTTTCAAAAAAAAAAAATTGATTCCCACAACATTTTCAGACTCACCAATTTAATTCAAATGAAAATGTCCATAATGACCTTGTATGAAAAGAAAAAGAGAAAATTTCAATTTTGGTCCACTGACTATTGGAGTTGTGTTAATTGCAACACTTGACTTTCAAAAATATTAATTTAGTACCTTAACTATGCAATTTTTATCAATTTTGGTCACACCGGCCAAATTACCGGCCAAATGTGACCGGAAAATTTTAAATCAATAATTAATCTTAAATGGAAAGGGCAAAATCGTCATTTCATGTCACCTCCTTCTTCTTCAATTCCTTGCACCTGCTGGCCGGAATTGCATCGCCAGCCGATCAGTATTCTGTAACGTTTATCCGTTACTATTATTATAACATTAGGATAAGTTATGATAATATTCAGTATTTGATATGTGGTGCAACACTAATAACCTAACAACTAGACTACCATTATGATTAGGAGTCTAGTTAGGGTTTAGGAGACCTAAAGACAATCAACCACAATGATGGCCAGTGGTTATATAAGGTCACTAGTCCTCTCACTGCTCACATTACATACCTCATACACCATCTAGAGAGAGCTGAGTAAAGTGAGAGACAAAGCACTTATCATCTCTGCAGCAGTCCGGATCGCTCAACCGTAAGAAGAACTATGGCTGGAGGTTAGTACGATCCTATTATCACATATAAGATTATGCATGTGATATTTTAGTCTAACAGTTGGTATCAGTCGCCATAAATAATCTCTGCCTAGTTTTTTTTTAATTGCTTAAATATTTGCACATTTATATATTTTGTTATATAATTGAGATACATGTGTAAATATTCTTGAGTATGCAATTAAATTTTCTGGACTGCTGAAAATAATTTTCCGCATTAAGAATTAATTAAAAAAAAAATTATTATTGGATAATTATTTTGGCCTACTACTTCGCCATTTTTTCTCATGCCGACATCCATTTTTTCTGTTGGCGCTGCTTACGGTAGAAAATTGAAGAAGATGATGTTGTTATGTTAATGGGCCAGGTCTGGCCCAATTTGGGCTAGACCTGGGCTCATTAAGAAAAAAAAAAGAAAATTATATATATTTTTTTAATCTGGGCCTGTTATGGTTTTGGGTCAAATCTGAATTGATATTTGGACTACATCAATTCATTCAGATTAACATCTTCATCATATTTGGACTTCTTCTAATTAAATTATCCAATTGAATTTTTTTTTTATTAAGTCCATTATTAAATTATTATTCAACTTTGAATAATTATTCAGTTTTTAATTTTTCAGTTGAATTTTAATTTAATAATGTTTTTCAGTTTAAATTGTATTAAGTGTTACAATTTAATTGTGGAGTATTTTGTGAGTAATATGCATAATCTGAGCATGCTATTTATGTCTTTATTGCAATAATTATTTGATTGTTATAATTATATGCCTATAGAAAAGCATGTTCATTAAGAAAAATTTAGAGCCTTTTAGGTCTGAATTATATGCTATGCCTGAATTAGTGCCTTTTAGGTGAATTAGTGCCTTTCAGGTTAGATTATGCATATTATTACTCAACCTTCAGTTATTACTCCACTCGTGTTTTATAAAGTTCCTAAAGCACATTAAGTACATAAACAATTCGTAGTTTACCCTATTCAAAGCCTTATCCATAGGTGAAACTACTCTTTAGATCTCTCAAACGATTTTACTTCAAAAATGAGAACACATGAATTAGGGAAGTTTCTTGGGGAGGAATACTAGTTCTACGGCCCTGGCTTAAAAGCCTTGTTGCTACTAGTCCCCTTGCGACGCTACTCTGTCTAAGGAGTTGGTATTTAACCGAGCTTCGTCTCGACCAACTTTCCTGGGAGTATACCTAAGGATTGTCTATCATATTTTGGTTTAATCTGTTTGATTATTAGGTTTTCTTGCTAATGTGATTATGTTCTTTGGCTAATTAAAGAGTAGCCACAGCATCTTTAATTTTTCCAAAATTACATATTAAGTTTTACTCACATAAAGCTAATGCAAGAATATTGTAATTCACTCTGCGTGATATGGCAAAATTTAGCCCACAGGCAATTTTGTTATATTTGTAGGGTGAATTAGGATGAAATACCATACTATGATCATAATTTGCCCACAGGGATTATGTATCGGCATATAGTTTTGGTAGTTTTGTCATTAAGGGTGGAAAAATTAAAATCGCCCCTATTTCGTTTCCACCATTCAGTTTTGGTAAATTCATTATGCGTAAAAATTTAGCCCACAGGCAATTTTTATGGCATCCGAATTTATCTTTTGCATAATTTTACATTGGTAATATTGTGTACTTCAGTATCTCTCTCTAATTTTGTGCCTCGAAAATATTCTAACCAAGCTTTCAATTTTTCTTTTACAGTCACTCTTCCAATCACTCAATCAATAACAATTGATATTCCTATCCTCAATTATGACAATCACAAAGAGTGGAAAGACGCTGTTTTATTGAATTTAGGAATATTGGGGTTTGATTATGCTCTTCGCAATAAGAAGCCTGCTGAGCTTACTGCGAAAAGCACTGAGGAACAAAAAACGCTATACGAGCGATGGGCAACAGCCAATCGCTTAGGCGTATTCCTCATTAAGTCTAAAATTGCCAGAGAGATTCGTGGTCCCGTCGATGATATTGAGAACATTGAGCCATTAATCAAAGCCATCGATGAGCAATTTGTTGACGCGAATAAATCTCTGGCAAGTACCCTGATAATGAAGTTTATCAATATGCGTCTTTCCACTGTCAAGGGAACGCGGAAACACATCATGGAACTCAGGGACATTGCGGCACAATTGAAGAAGTTGAAAATTATTCTTCCAGATGCCTTTGTGGTGCACTTTGCACTAAATACCCTATCTCAGGAATATAGCGCGTTTAAAATTGCCTATAATACACATAAGGATGAATGGTCTATCAATCAATTGATTACCATGTGTACTCAAGAGGAAACGCGACTTGTAACTGAGCTTGGGGAAAGTGCTTTTATGGCCACAACAAGGCCTAAAAGAATGTCTGGAAAGCCTAAGGGACTTACCATAGCTGCTAAGGGGAAACTAACCCCGAAAGCAGACATTAAGAAGATACAAAAGTGTTTCTTTTGCAAAAAGAAGGGACACATGAAGAAAGATTGTATCAAGTTTCAGAAATGGATGTCCCAAAAAGGTAACATTTCATCTTCTTTCGTTTGTTTCGAATCTAACATGTCAGAAGTTAATACTAATTCCTAGTGGGTTGACTCTGGTTCAACAATCCACATTGCAAACTCTTTGCAGGATATGACAAAACTGAGACAGCCAAAGGGAACTGAGTGTAGCATCTTCTCTGGAAACAAGATTGCGTCACCAGTAGAAGCTGTCGGAGTTTGCAATTTAGTTTTGGACAATGGCTTTGTATTGACATTAGAAAAGACTTTTTATGTTCCTAGTTTTTCTAGGAACTTAGTTTCAGTATCTAGACTTGTACCCTTCGGATATTCTTTTGAGTTTAATACCAATAATATCAAGTTATTTCGTTATTCCACTTGTGTTGGTACTGGTACATTGTCTAATGGTCTTTTCCGTCTTAAATTAAAGAATGATTCAGTTTACAATTCTTTACATGTTCAAAACGGCACCAAACGGTGTAGTATTAACGACAATTCCTCAATGTTGTGGCATCAGAGATTAGGTCATATCTCCCTTGAGCGTATTGAAAGGTTGGTAAAGGATGGAGTACTTTCTACTTTAGACTATACTGACTTTGAGACTTGCGTTGACTGCATTAAGGGTAAGCAGACAAACAAGTCAAAGAAAGGTGCCAATAGAAGTTCAACGTTGTTGGAAATTATTCATACTGACATATGTTGTCCTGATATGACAATACCTGGTCAGAAATATTTCATCACCTTTATTGATGACTTCTCAAGATTTTCCTATGTGTATTTACTTCATCATAAACATGAAGCATTGGATGCCTTTAAATCATTTAAAGCTGAAGTTGAAAACCAATGTAACAGGAAAATACACATAGTTAGGTCTGATAGGGGTGGTGAATACTATGGTAGATATACTGAGAATGGACAAGCACCTGGTCCCTTTGCTAAGTTTCTTCAAGAGCATGGGATTGTTGCCCAATACACCATGCCTGGTTCTCCGGACCAAAATGGTGTAGCTGAAAGAAGAAACCGGACCCTTCTGGATATGGTGCGGAGTATGCTTAGCAACTCTAAGCTTCCTAAGTCGTTGTGGGATGAAGCGCTTAAGACGACAACGTATATATTAAACCGTGTTCCAACCAAGGCTGTCCCTAAGACACCGTTTGAGTTATTCAAAGGTTGGAAACCGAGTTTGCAACATATGCGTGTTTGGGGATGTCCGTCTGAGGTGAGGATATATAACCCACACGAGAAGAAACTTGATCCAAGGACGATTAGTGCTTTCTTTATTGGATATGCACAATCTTCTAAGGGTTATAGGTTCTATTGTCCATCTCATACTACTAGGATAGTGGAATCAAGGAATGCTAAATTTCTTGAAGATGACTTGATTAGTGGGAGTGATCGGTTTAAGGACTTAGTTCCTTCCTTCGATCATATTGACTCTCAACCTTCTATGTCATCTGGTGGGGTTGTACTTATCCGCAGTGTTCCTTTAGTTATGCCTGCAGATATACCACCTACCGTTGAGATTCCACAAACTGTTGAGGATCAGCCTTTGGAAGAACCAGTTCAGGACTTGCAGCAACCGCCTGAACTAGATTTCGAACCAATGGTTGAACGAACTCAGGATATACAGCAAGATTCTGAGCCGATGCAGACTGAACCGATTCAAGAACTGCCACCAGTTCCTGAAGAGGTAGTTGCCCCGCAGCCTGTACAAGGTGATGAGGGTCCAACCTTAAGACGGTCTACTCGGGTAAGGCGATCAGCAGTTCCTAGTTATTATGTTTCGTATCTACAAGAATCTGACATAGGGGCTGAAGATGATCCTGAAACATTCTCTCAAGCCACAAATTGTGCACAATCTGACTTATGGTTAGAAGCCATGAAAGATGAGATGAATTCCATGAAGGACAATGGAGTTTGGGATCTTGTTGAGTTGCCTAATGGGGCCAAGGCCATTGGCTGTAAATGGGGTTTTAAGACTAAAAGAAACTCATTAGGCAACATTGAGAGATACAAGGCCCGGCTTGTTGCCAAGGGATTTACTCAAAAAGAAGGAATCGATTACAAGGAGACTTTTTCTCCTGTATCAAAGAAAGATTCACTTCGTGTCATTCTGGCATTAGTTGCACATTTTAATCTTGAGTTGCAACAAATGGATGTGAAAACCGCTTTCCTAAATGGTGATCTAGAAGAGGAGGTTTATATGAAACAACCTGAAGGTTTCTCTTCTAGGGGTGGTGAGCATTTAGTATGTAAGCTTAAGAAATCCATATACGGTTTAAAACAAGCCTCCCGTCAATGGTACATCAAGTTCGATGGGGTAATTTCTTCATTTGGTTTTGTTGAAAATCCCTCGGATAACTGTATATACCAGAAGGTGAGTGGGAGTAAAATTTGCTTTCTTGTTTTATATGTGGATGACATCTTACTTGCCACCAATGATAAGGGGATGCTTCGTGATGTGAAACAATTTCTTTCTAAAAACTTTGATATGAAGGATATGGGTGATGCCTCTTATGTTATTGGCATTAAAATTCAGAGAGATAGGTCCCGGGGTATACTGGGTTTATCTCAAGAAACCTATATAAACAAAGTTTTAGAGAGATTTCATATGCAAAATTGTTCACCGAACGCTGCTCCCATATCTAAGGGGGATAGATTCAGTTTGGACCAATGTCCGAAAAATGATTTGGAGAAGGAATCCATGGAGAACATCCCTTATGCTGCAGCAGTTGGATGTCTTGGATATATCCAAGTCTGTACGAGGCCGGATATTGCTTTTGCGGTTGGAATGCTAGGGCGTTACCAACACAATCCGGGGTTGGACCATTGGAGAGCTGTAAAGAAGGTTCTAAGGTATCTCAAAGGAACCAAAGGTTACAAGCTTGGGTTTAGGCAGACGGACAATTTAGATCTTGTCGGTTATTCAGACGCGGACTTTGCTGGCTGTGTTGATTCTCGAAAATCAACTTCAGGGTGCGTCTTCATTATGGCCGGTGGGGCTATCTCATGGAGAAGTGTTAAACAGTCCTTAATAGCTACTTCTACCATGGAAGCCGAGTTCGTTTCCTGTTTCGAGGCTACTTCACAGGGTGTTTGGCTAAAGAATTTTATCTCTGGGCTTAGAATTATGGATTCTATATCTAAGCCATTGAAAGTCTACTGTGACAACTCAGCTGCAGTCTTCCTAGCTAAGAACGACAAAAGTGGAAGTCGAACTAAGCACATCGACATCAAGTTCTTAGCAATTAGGGAGCGTGTCAAAAATAAAGTTGTATTCATTGAACACATTCATACTGAGTTGATGTTAGCAGATCCCTTGACTAAAGGCATGCCACCATTTAAGTTCAAGGATCTGATTCAGAAAATGGGACTTTCGCCCAATTTGTAATTTGTATATATACATTCAGTTTTAATAAAATTCTTTAGCATTCAGACATTTTCTCAATTAAGTGTGTACACCTTCATTTACTTTATATTGATGAGAAAATGTACTTCAGGGACTTGGAATAAACATAGGGTTTATTTCGTTGGGTTTTGTTTCCTAATTAAGTGCTCAATGACAGTTTGCATTTGATCATAATGGATACTACTCGTGCTAATGAGAACATATCATTATGGTTGGTGTTTTTCTGTTATTGAGTGGTAGTGCTTGCACCAAGTGGGAGAATGTAACGTTTATCCGTTACTATTATTATAACATTAGGATAAGTTATGATAATATTCAGTATTTGATATGTGGTGCAACACTAATAACCTAACAACTAGACTACCATTATGATTAGGAGTCTAGTTAGGGTTTAGGAGACCTAAAGACAATCAACCACAATGATGGCCAGTGGTTATATAAGGTCACTAGTCCTCTCACTGCTCACATTACATACCTCATACACCATCTAGAGAGAGCTGAGTAAAGTGAGAGACAAAGCACTTATCATCTCTGCAGCAGTCCGGATCGCTCAACCGTAAGAAGAACTATGGCTGGAGGTTAGTACGATCCTATTATCACATATAAGATTATGCATGTGATATTTTAGTCTAACATATTCCTCCCGGACGATGACTTCTTCCTTGCACCATTTTCGGAATTGCAGCGCCGCGCCACATCGTCATTTCTTCTTCTTTCTTGGACCACTTTTATTTGTTACAGATGCTGTATATATATCACACAGTTTGGTTTTCTTTCCTGGACCATATTTATAAATTAACCATACGCTTGTTTGGGAAACATGGACGCCGTAAGGCGCCATGTAATTGGATCTTGAAGATGACACCTTTTCTGTGCGGGAATGGAGTTTCGGTTTCTAGGATCTTCGCTATCATGCCGCCGTACGGGTTCCATATCAGCAGCGGCAAGTCTTCTTGCAGGAGGCGTTTCCAAAGCCCTTCCAACCCAGATTCTGTGATGGGTTCTCTTATGAAGTTGGATTTGGCTTTGAAGAAGTTATGCTGTATAAATATATATCAGAAAGTTTGGTTTGCTTGTTGATTCATATTTTACCCTTTAAGTTTTCAGTCCTGGGACCATATAAATAAACCATGTTTCTAAACATTGCACACACATTTTTGAATGCTAGTAAGATGAGTGTTTTTTTTCCTTAAATCTACTCTGGTCCAATGAAGAAAAAGAAATGATGGCGCTGCAATTCCAGCAAAGGTGCAAGGAATTGGAGAAGAAGAAAGTGACATGAAATGACGTTTTTGTCCCTTTCATTTAAGACTAATTGTTGATTTAAAATTTTCCGGTCACATTTGGCCGGTAATTTGATCGGCGTGACCAAAATTGATAAGAATTGCATAGTCAAGGTACTAAATTAATATTTTTGAAAGTCAAGTGCTGCAATTAACACATCTCCAATAGGCAGTGGACTAAAATTGAAATTTTCTAAAAAAAAAATGTTTAAGGAATTAAAATAAGAGAATTTCAGACATTTTTAAGATTGCATTTGGTCCAAATTATCATATTACTAATTTTACATTTTGAAAAAAATCTCGCATTACTTCCAATAACCTTACAATTCAAAAAATCAAACAAAAACATATAATAATGTAAAAATTATAAAAGTATTGTTCCCAAGGTTGAATCCCCAATCCCAAGGCTCTGCATGTCCCGGCAAGCATTTAGGAGGATATAAATCATTGTAACTCAACTGTAGCATAGGAGCCCCTCACTTTGAGAGGTTGCTCCCACACTGCCGTTGATGAGACTCGATCCTGGGTCATTATATTGTTCTCAGACTTTACCTATGTGACCAACTGAGCTGTCTATGCGGCAAAAAAAAAATAATAAAAAAAAATAAAAAAAAATAACAAATAACGTTAACTGATGATATGACGGAGTGTGTTAAATACTTGTTGCTTTCAATTACCCCACTACTCCAGCAGAAAATTATAAAAAGCATTAAAGAAGAAGGCTGAAAATTTCCACATAGAAGTCTTAGGTCTCCTATCAAGTCAGTATACAAGTCAATTTAGATGTCCTCAAAAAAAAAAAAAAAAAAAAAAAAAAAAAAAAGCTATCTCACTAATTTTGAATTCTTACACGTTACAATAATTATAGTGATATTTTACTTTTATAATTTTATGTTTAAATTTAAAATATTTGATGCCATTATAATCAATTGTTTTTTTTTTTTTTTAAATCTCTCTAAACTACTCCGTATATATATAGGGCAGGTAATGAGCCTCTCATTTGCATGATTTCTTTCGGTATTGATCGTATCTGGAGCTCACGTAATGTGGCTGTTGTGGAGGTATTAATGCCTTATTATAATGCTAAGAATAAACATTTGATATTCTTCATTTAATTATATATACAAATGTTAAGGAATTTCTTTTAATTAATTGTAATTATTGTTAGTTTTTTTTTAGTACTATTGACTCTATTACAATGTAATATCTATCCATACATATTTTCTCAACCTAACCCGTGACCTCCCATTTGAGATAGTTACAGAGGTGCTATTGAGCTACTAGCTATTTGGCGTAACTATTTTGTTAGTTTAATTAGTTACAGTTATCATAACAAACTTGCCTCAAACTTGTGTTTTGACTTTTAAATCCTTACTACATTTAATTTTATCCTCTGACTTAATTTCCGATCTCCTCTCTGAGAATAATATATTAAGAAAAAAGATGAAAAATGACAATTTATCTTTTCAAATAAGTCACTGGTAACTGAAAATTAGGTTAGATAGACCAAATGTGACAATGATTTAAAAGTCGTGAGGTCAAATGTGAAAATAGTCTCATAGTCATGAAACCAAATTAAATGTAGAAAGTTGTAAAAAATTAAAAATTGAAGTAGGGCAAGAAAAGAAAATGTGAAACCTATATACAGCAGTCTTGGATAGACTTATAACTATTAGTACATTCTTGATTCTTCACTATTCACTTCAAGGAAACAATAGTTTCTCCTTACAAACTTTATACTTGCTTTATGATACGCCTAAACGGAAAGTCCTAATTTGAAAGTTTGATTAATGTAAATTCATTTTAAGTTAAGAATATTATTAGGAATTTGTCTTTGTTAGACCCTTTAATTAGAATATTACATTCTTGTACTGTAAATGTTATGATCAAACAATATATGCAATGTTGTTATTTAATACTCATAGTGTAGTTTCATAGTTAGTTTTGGGAGTCTTCACATGTCCAAAATGTGAATAATTAGAGCTTGTACGTGCACTACTAAAAAACATGGCTATAATGATTAATGTCAGACAAATTTCGTCTCAATAAATCATAGTTTTGACGCAAAAGGGAAATTGAGACATACTTTGTGACAAAATGTGATCGTTGTATCAAGTCAAATCGCAATTGTTCAGTTGTGCATGATTGCTTGCCACAATTAATTATTACCACCGATAATTATATTTTTGTCATAATATATTTTAATTTTATCGCATGCAATTTGTAATCAGAACTAATCACATTATGTTGCTTTGTCGCAAGGTCTAGCAAATAATACTTTTCTTCGTCACAATTAAGCTTATTCGATATAATACTATTTTGGGTCATATCACTTTATTATTTTTTTAGTCCTTAATCTCTAAGGGTGTTCAATCGGTTAACCGTTCGGTTAATTGAACCGTTTTAACCGAATCGAATTAATCGATGTTTTTTTTCTTTTAACCGTTAACCGAACCAAAGTTTGCTCTACCGAATTAACCGAACCGAAATTTTTTTCGGTTAATCGGTCGGTTAACCGATTAACTGAACTTTTTAAAGTTAAAATTTAAAATTCTAAAAATAACACATAAAATAATAAATTCAATTAAAATAAAATACATATCATAATAAATTCATAACTAAATATACAAAAACATTAATTATAAACTCCAAACATCCATAATTTCAAATTAGTATTTATATTTATATTATTATTTATATATATATTAAAAACTTCGGTTAACCGTTCGGTTAATTCAGTTAACCGACCGTTCGAACCGAATTAACCGTTAACCGAAGTTTTAAAATTCCTTTAACCATTAACCGAACCGAAAAAGTTCGATTCGAAAACGGTTAACCGAACTTTATCGGTTCGGTCGGTTAACCGAAAATTATCCGAAGTTTGCACACCCCTATTAATCTCGATCGGAACTAGTTCTCAGATAGTCCATAATTGGAGCATTTAAGGCTAGTTGGCAGTCCATAGAAACAAAGTCTTGGTCGTTATCTAATTTTTTAGTATTTCATATTTTCGTTGTGGAAAAATGGATAGTTTTAGTCTTTCGTTCCCATTTTAATTAATAGTTGAAAAAAGTGTCAAATAAGTCATTAAATTTATTATTTTTGTAAAGAGAAAATAACACTTTTTTCCATTGAGTTATATATACTTATAGTACTTTTTTTCCTTGAATTATTCATGTAAGCACATTAGCCCCCTCAATTATTCTAAAAGTGGTTGTTTCCCCCCTGATATATTAAATTGGCATTTCTACGCTTAAAGTAAACATTTTATTTGTTTTTCTTCTCTAACAAATTATTGAGTATACGGAGGGATGACCACGATTCGATTCGATTCAAACTGAACTGGGCTGAACTGAACTGAACCACGATTCGATTCGATTCAGATCCAGAACCCAATATTTGGATTTCAGTTTATTAAAATTATGAATTAAAAAAAAAAAACTGGATCTTGAACCGTGAACTGGTGGTTCCGGATCCAGTTCGCGATTTTGAACCATCTTTATTTTAAATTTTTATTTTTTATTTTAAATAGTCTAAATTCAACAATAAATGTATTTTATTTTTTTCAGTTCGGAACATGAACCGGCCGTTTCGGTTCGCGATTTTAATAAACTTTAAATATCGGGTTTCGATTCTGAATTGTAATTGAAATATTTCGGTTTGGTTGCTATAGTGTCTGTTTGGTTTGAACTAAATTGTAGTCATAATTTGTTTTGCCAAGCACCTTGTGCTCAGATGGCATGTAGTGACTTCTTCCATGTGAGAGGTCATGAGATCGAGCCTCAGTAGAGGAGTTGTTGATGACTCGTTGTGCTTCATTAGATTAGATTTAGATTGAGAAAGTATGTTTGAACAGATACTACAATGTAATTGAGTCAATATTTCAGGGGGAAAAGGTACTATTTTCCCTTTTGTAAATTTGGATCACTAACTTTAAAACCAGTGCAATTGAACCATTAAACGAGCAAAATATATGTAATTGGGGTCTTCCTTTTTTTTTTTTTTTTTTTTTTTTTTTTCTCTCGAGAAAGAATTATGTTACATTGATTATATGGTATGTACTAAAAGTTTCTCTTTCACCTTTCCGTATTATTTGGGAGAAAATATTCATTTGTTTTATATTCAAATTACACTAAAAATAATCACAAAAATATTCTCATTTGCACATATTTTCTTGTTTAATGGTTAAATTGAATAGTTTTTAAATTTATCGATCTAAATACACAAAAGTTATAAGTTTAGTCACTTTCACATTTTTTTTCTTAAAATTTTTATTACTTTATTGCATTATACTTTTAAAATTATCTCATAATGTTCAATTTTTAACATGTTTATTGTTACATTATATTATTTTCTATTTTATTATTGTATGAACTATAATCGAGGATAACTGATTTAAATTTATTGATTTAATTATACACCCTATGATATCAATTCATAGAATTGCTATTTGTGGCTTTTCTTTGAGTACTATATATGATAATTTGGACCAAATGAAGTTTTAAAATGTCTGAAATGCTTTTATTTGCCACAAATTTTTTTCCACATAAGCGCATTCATATTAAATGTTGCTCTTCTTGATCTTCCTTAACATTTCTTGACTGAATATGAATGCTTGGAAAAATATCATATTAATTTCATTTTTGGATAGAGTTTTCTCGATTGTAGTAACATTTTTACTTTTGTCAATCTCATGACATTTAATTTGATTCCCTCTCCATTTTTAGACTTAACCAATTAAATTCAATTGAAAATCTCTAGAATGCGCTTATGTGGAAAAAAAAAAAAAGTTTGAGGAAAATAAGAGCATTTTAGACATTTTTAAACTCCATTTGGTCCAAATTATCATATACTCGCAGAAAAGCCACAAATAGCATGAACTGATATGACGGAGCTTGTTAAATACTTGTTGCTTTCCATTGCCCCACCGCAGGAAATAAAAAGCATTAAAGAAGAAGGCTGAAAATTTCCACATAGAAGTATTAGCTAGGTCTCCGATCAAGTCAGTATACAAGTCAACTTATATGTCCTAAAAAAAAGCTATTACTAACAAATTTTGAAGTTTTACACGTTACTATAATTGTAGTAATTTTTAACGTTTATATTCTTCCAAAGGCTGAACCTCAACCCTAAGGGCCCCCACACTTCGACCCGACAGAGCATTTGAGAGGATGTAAATCATGGTTTTTAACGTTTATATGAATCGCTTGATGGTGCATTTACGGATAAATGACAATTCACTCAGGATCTATAATAGTGCACTTAAGTATGTGCCCTATTAGTTATTTATAGATACACTATCAAATGTTTCTCAATATATACACTATAATAATAACGAAAATGTCATTGCGATTTTCTCTTATTTTTTAAGTGTTAATCAATCTAGATGAATAGATGTGATTAATCCACCATATTTTAATTCATTAGGTTAGATGAACAATCAATGTTAATACATGACCAATTTGACCCTTCTGCCTAAGTGCAATTAACTTTCAAATTTATATTCTTACTACGAATTCATATATTACCTAGCATTAATAAGCTTTTAAATATATATATTTTTATATTTTTAAAATTTGTAACAAATCTGTATACTCGAAAAGGCACCATTATATTATTACTTGTATTAAATTCCAATTGTTCGTATTCCCAAACGGCACATTCATAGAAGGCGTGTACTGCATAATAAAATAACAATAAATTATTTACAGAATTCAGAAAAATGTAATAATTATTTAGAAAAATTGCACTTTTTCACCTTGAATTATATGTTTATAGCACATTTTTTTTTCCTGAATTATTTATGTAAACATATTAGCCCCCTCAATTATTCTATAAGTGGTAATTTTCTCCGCTAATATATTAAATTGACATTTCTACTCTTAAAATAAACAATTTATTTATTTTCTTCTCCAACAAATTATTGCTTATACGTAGGGATGACCACCTGAACCGGACACTATAGCAGTCAAATTGAAAGTTATCAGTTATAATTCAAATCCATAGCCCAATATTTGGATTTCAGTTTATTAAAATTATGAATCGAAAAAATTGGATCCTGAACCGTGAACCTGCGGTTCCGGATCTGGTTCACAATTTTGAACCGTCTTTATTTTAAAATTTTATTTTTTATTTTTAAAATAGTCTAAATAGTTTTTTTTTTAAAGAGTCTAAATTCAACAATAAATGTATTTTTTTCAGTTCGGAACATGAACCGGTCGTTCCGGTTTGCGTTTTTAATAAACTCTAAATATTAGGTTTCGATTCTAAATTGTAATTGGAATATTTCTGTTTGGTTGTTATAGTGTCGGTTCGATTTGAACCAAATTGTGGTCATAATTTGTTGGAGAAGAAAAATAAATGAAATATTTACTTTAATGATAAATATGTCCATTTAACATTTCAGGGGGAAAAACAGCCACTTGAACAATTTAGGGGAAAAATGCTATTTTCCCTAATTATTTTATGGGTAAATAAACAGTTGTCATCTTCAATAACAACCATTTCCATATTTCATCAATTTGACATTTAATATTTTTGACCTATCAAAACTTCGTCGTTCTTGTTGGGCTGGAAAATTTTACCTGCTTCATTTTGCTTTAATATATATATATATATATATATATATATATATATATATATATATATATATATCGAGATAGAGATAAAGATAGAAGGAGCGTTATGCTGTGCAACCGTGTGCACCACGCATGGTGCACATGGTTGCAAAAAATGACATCGTTTTGACGTCCAACTTAAAAAAAAAAAAATCAGTTTCGATTGTCGTTAACGGCGTTATGTTGTGCATAATTTGAACTATACATCCATAACTTCATAACTATACATTCAGAATTGCATAACTACACATCCATAACTTCATAACGGTGTACCGAGTACGGGGTGTTGTGCCCTTCTTCGAGAATTTGACGTTTCAAACGATCACAAGCCGCAGGTACACACCATCGACCCTTGTATCGTAGACCCCCATCGTCGAATAACTCGAAGGGTCCCTTCTTTCCTCCAACCAACCCGCTTCTAACCTTCACTAAGTCAGCATTCTTCAACTATTCGTCCTTTAGCTCTTCTATCAAGGTGGGCACAATCCTCAAGTTGAACATACGGACCTCAGCTTCTACTTCTCCCTGTTCCACCACTTCCAAGTTCATCTTTTGGAATTCCTTACATAGTTCATCGGACACTATCCAGGTAGTATTGATAGAGTGCTTAGCCTTTCTACTTAGAGCGTCCGCTACCACATTTGCTTTTCCTTCGTGATATTGGATGTCAAAATCATAATCCTTAATGAGCTCTAGCCAGCGCCTCTGGCGCATGTTCAGGTCTTTCTGAGTAAAGATATATTTCAGACTCTTATGATCCGTGAAGATCTTGCACTGTACTCCATACAAGTAGTGCCTCCAAATCTTTAGAGCAAAGACCACCGCTGTCAACTCTAAGTCATGAGTGGGGTAATTCTCTTCATGTACTTCAAGCTGTCTTGACGCATATGCGATCACTCTCCCGTTGTGCATTAGAACACACCCCAAACCCTTCTTTGATGCATCACTAAACACTTCGAATCCTTCTGAACCCGACGGTAGAGTTAACACCGGTGCAGTAGTCAATTTATCCTTCAATTCCCGAAATGCTGAATCACAATCCTGATCCCACTGAAAGTGATCATCCTTCTTTAAAAGCTTGGATACGGGTTGGTTCACCTTAGCAAAATCTGAAACGAATCTTCGGTAGTACCCAGCCAACCCTAGGAAACTCCTTACTTCTGCGATTAAAGTCGGTATTGTCCAATCCATTACCGCTCGGATCTTATCCGGATCTACTGAGATACCATCCTTGTTTATCACATGACCCAGGAAGGTTACACTATCTTTCTAGAACTCGCACTTGGAAAGCTTGGCATGAAGCTGTTTCTCCCTCAAAGTCTGCAACACAATCCGAAGATGCCTCTCGTGTTCTTCTTTGCTTCGGGAATAGACTAGGATATCGTCTATGAACACGATCACGAAATCATCCAAGTGAGGCTTGAACACCCGATTCATCAAATCCATAAACACTGTCGGGGCATTGGTCAGACCAAAAGGCATTACTGTGAACTCATAATGCCCATAACGAGTCCTAAAAGCTGTTTTTGGTACATCCTTATCAGCCACTTTCAACTGATGGTAACCCGACCTTAGATCGATTTTAGAAAACACACCCGCACCCTTGAGTTAGTCGAAAAGGTCGTCGATCCTCGGAAGTGGGTACTTGTTCTTGACGATTACCTTATTCAACTCCCGGTAGTCTATACACAACCTCATACTTCCATCTTTCTTTTTAACAAAGAGCACCGACGCTCCCCACGACGACGTACTCGGCCGAATGTAACCTTTGTCCAATAAATCCTGTAGTTGCACTTTCAGTTCCTGCGTCTCCTTGCCAACCGATATGGGGTCTTCGAGATAGGTGTTATTCCAGGCACAAGATCCACAGAGAATTCTACTTCCCTTGGCGAAGGCATACCGGGAATTTCCTCGGGAAAGACATCTAGAAATTCACACACTACCGGTATAGATTGCGCCTTGCTTTCTTTGACTTCCAAGTCCTCAACGGTACAGAGGAATACCTCGTGTCCTTTTTCCACATATTTCCTCATTCTAAGCATGGACACTAACTTCACTTCGGGTTCCACAACGGTGCCTCGGTATGATACCCGTTTCCCACTCAGAACGACTTTCTATTCCCCGCAAAGAATCTGAGCCTTGTGTTGCCCCCAACCAATCCATTCTTAGGATCACATCCACCCCGTCCAAACCAAATTGAATCAAGTTTCTAGGGAATTCCTCCCCATTCTCGGAAATCTTGACATTCTCGAACAGCCAGTTGCACGACTTAACTTCTCCCGAAGCTACTTTCACACTCAGTTTCACCTCTACACAATCGGTCAATCCCAGCTTCTTGACTAACTCCAAAGATACAAATGAATTGGATGCCCCCGAGTTGAATAGAACCAATGCCGATATTGACTGTACCAATAAGGTTCCTGTTACGACAACATTGTCCCCAACCCGAGCTTCACTCATTGCAATAATCTTTCCTTGAGATGGTTCCCCCTTCGAACCCCGAACTACAATACTCCCAACCGGTCTTCGCTTCTGCGGTGGTGGCGCTGCAACCTTGCTGGGGCTAACCTGAGTGGAAACACCACTCCTAACCCAACGTTCAACAACACTAGTGGTGTTAGGAACATCCGTCACCCTTGGTTTCTTAAGCACTGCAATGGCACTGTCTTCGCTTCTTCTGCTGACCGAGTCAATAGACCCTCTTTGCAACTGTTGAACCCGATACAAATCTTCCGCGCTTAAATAAGCCTCATTGAACGTCCTCGGTTTTCTCACCGTTAAGGTCTTCCTCGCCTCATAGTTAGTCCTGCCACAAACTTATCCCCCTTAGCAGCCTCAGTGAGAACCAACACACGCGCGAACCGGGCTAACTCAAGAAAACGCTTATGATACTCCACTACGGACATGGTCCTTTGCTTCAAATGGAGGAACTCCTCATACATAACCGCCCTTACATGAGCTGGATAAAACCTTTCCCGGAGCTTGTCTTTTAATGCTGACCAATCAAACCCCGGTTCCTCAAGACATGCCGGACCTTCATGGACCCACCATAGATCCGCCTCGTGATTGAAGTAAAACGTCGCTAGCTCCACGCGACGATCTTCAGGGCATCCTACCATGGCGAAGATTTTATCCAAGGAACGGATCCACTCTTCTAGGAGGGCGGGGTCTTCTTCCCGGCAAAAACGGGAGGTCGGTGACTCGAAACTTGCCGGCCAACATCACGGTTTCCAGCTGGTGGTGGCAGAGGGTTGTTGTTGTTGTGCAGGAGGACATTACTCAGCGTATGCATGGTCTGAGTGAGGTGCTGAAGGTTCTAAGCTAGCTATTCATTTGTGGGCGTATCCGGAGTCCGGGCACGATAGCGAGGAGGTGCCATCATAAGATTCTACAGAAACAACACGGTTATGGAAAGGAAACAAAGAGACTTGCACCCTTACCCGATGCTTAAAGCGAGAGAGCTAAGACTAAGCAAGAACAAACAAAACAAAGACAATAAGCGATAAAGGAAACTCACATCTCACCGCGCGTCCTAAGAGTCTTAAGTCCAAAACACTTAGTCACTTAGAGGTCAACTTAGAGTCTCACTTCCAACTTAACTTCTTAAAGTTCAACTCTTAATATCTTAGGCTCAAACATAGGCTCTGATACCAACTGTAACACCCTCGACTTTTACCAAAAATTAAAAGCTTAAATAAGAGATAACATCTAATCATTAAGCATAAACAATGCGAAAGCTATTCAACTGCAAAACGGGAGATGTTAAGCCACACCTATACAACTATAGGTGCACAGGCTAAGTCTACACAAACTATCCATCAACAGGGTCATAAGAAACAGGGGACACAGGCCAAAAGTCTAAACAACAGGAAAACATAAGAACTACGCTAACTAGGGTCCACTAGCGCGCTCTCCAATCTACTCAGAACCTGTAAAAACAAACGGGATAACACCCGTCAGCGAGAGATGCTGGTAACCCACCAATACGCGTTAAGTAGCATAATATATAGGTACTATAAAACCATTTGAAACAGAGGAATACAGTATATATCATTTTAAAACCAAGAGGGAGAACATCAAGAAACACAACTTCACGCTCTCAACAAAGACCAATCATCAACAACAATTCACAAGTCAATAAGGACAACAATCAACATACTCAACAATAAACTCAACCTACCATCAACATGGTAGAGTTCTCGGTAGACATGCCCATAAGCAATAAACACAACAAATCACATAATGACAAGTTTCACGTTCCAACCTTATACCTTAGTTCCACCCTTATGGCTACCCCTAGCCTTATCTCAGTTCCAACCTGTACCTCAGAGTGCCACCCTGTACTTCTGAGTCCAACCTTATTCCTCCTGGGACCGTCGTCCTCCGTCAAACAATACCGCCGAACTCTCAGTACACGATGGTACCATTAAATATCATAGTCACATACCGCCGAACTCATGAGCAAAGTTCAAGTCACAATACCACCAATCTCATTCACAATCACACATAGTCATCATCAAGAGGATTAAGGCTCATCAATAGCCCAATCAAGCATCAACAACGGGTACAACAAATGTACAAGATCACATCACAAACATCAATCAAGAGGTTTCAATGATAGACATGAAACATTACTCAACAACAACAATGAACTTCAATCCAATACCAACATGATTGGCAGCACAAGTTTCCAATCCTCAAAGGAATGGACAAACAACACATACTAGCATCAAAGACAACATATCTAGCATGCTCATCAAACGGGTATACCAAAACGATTCCAACGAATCTCAAAGACACACATAAATCCAACGAATCACAAAGTTGGACCATAGGCATGATTCAAGACACCAAATCCTAACATGGATACTTAGGACATCGTTCTAGACATACGAAACATCAAGGAGACACACAAAAGATTAACAATCCAACAAAAGGAGGTCAAAACATCACATACCAAAGGATGGAACCACGGGAAAACAACACCCGGCACGGCCACCATCAGTGTACCCCGCGGGTGGAACCACGGGTGGGTACTTACCCGTGGTCGTGCCCGCCAGGTACCACCTTCCACCCGCGGGTGAGGCGGCGGGTGGACAAGTGCCCTCCGTTCCGCCCGCGGGGAACACGCTGCACACAAAGAATTCCCTTCGGGGAATTTCATCAACAAGACCAAGTTCAAGTCTAAAACACCCCAAATCTCACATACAACAAGGAAATGACTTGAACCCAAGAATAGATCAAAAGATATCATTCAAGAAACCTAGATACAAGCTCTAAACATGCATTATCACAAGATCATGCATCAAAACACATCAATACCAAGAATCATCAATAGAAGTCAAGAATCATCAATTGCAAGTAGAAAATAGGTTTTGTATAGCATGGGTTACCTTTGAAGACCAAAAAGCTCTTTCTTTCTACCCTCCTACACTTCTCCTTGTAGCTCCTCTTCCACCAAGACTTTATACACAACCAAAACCACAAAGAAAACACTAATCTTAGATAAAGACTAGGTAAAGCTAACTAAAAACACCAACTAATCTTAAATCTTACCCTTCCTTAAGCTTGGGAGATGGAAAGGTGGAATCTTGGAATGATTCCTAGCAAGGTTGGATGAGATCTTTCTTGGCTTGGGAAAGAAGTCAAGTTTTCTTAGAGAGAAGGGAGAGAAAAGCTTTTTTGCCAAAGTGGGGAAGTGAAATTTAGGTTTGATAGGGTAAGGCTTCGTGACCAAGCATGGGAGAAAAGAACATTATACCCTTACTTTCCCTAGAAAAGCTTAGGAAGACCCCAAAGAGTTAGGTACAACCATCAAAGCTAAAGGTCCTCCTTTTTGACTTAAATCAATTGACCAAGGAGTTGGTCAACTTAAGTCCTCCAACTATCAATTTGAGAAATTGATAAGAAAGTCCACAAGGATGACTTAGGATTAATTATCCAATTAATCCTATTTAAAGGATAGGATTTTCTGGGTGTCACATGTCTGCTGTTAACTCCTTAAAAAAATTTCATGTTGCGAATGTACAGAATTGTATAATAGAATACACAGAATTTTATACCTGAAAACACATACTTTTATACCTGAAAGTACAGAATTTTATACCTAAAAACACAGAATTTTATAACGGTTAATTCTCATGTTTCGAATGTAAAGAATTATATAATAGAATGCATAGAATTTTATACCTGAAAACACAGAATTTTATAACTGAAAATTCTTATGTTTTGAATGTACAGAATTATATAACAGAATGTACAGAATTTTATACCTGAAAATACAGAACTTACCAAAATGACATCGTTTTGGGAGACGCAAAG
>NW_017617143.1:915000-977500 GCF_001879475.1 Ipomoea nil
ATCTGATCTTTGGCAGAAATAAAATTGACTTGTATTCCTTCATTGCTACTTTATCACGAACAAAGTGGTAGTCGATCTCAATGTGCTTGGTGCGAGCATGAAACACCGGATTAGCACATAGATAAGTAGCTCCCAGATTATCACACCAGAGCTTAGGCGCAGAAGGTAGCGCAAGCCCGAGTTCCTTCATCATAGAGACGAGCTAAGTAACTTCTGCAGAAACATCAGCTAGTCCTTTGTATTCAGCCTCAGTTGAGGAACGAGCCACAGTACATTGTTTTTTACAAACCCATGAGACAAGATTGGTCCCCAAGAACACAGCGAAACCACTAGTAGATTTTTGATCATCAGGATTGCCAACCCAATCCGAATCAGAATATGCATGAATATCCAGAGAGGGAGAGGAAGTAATTTTAAGACCCAGATGTAGTGTCCCATTTACATACCATAACACCCTCTTGAGAGCCGCCCAATCCGCAGTAGAAGGAGAATGCATGTGCTAACACAGACGATTGACTGCATAGGAAAGATCAGGACGAGTTACCGTAAGATATTGCAGAGCACCTGCAAAGCTGCGATACTGAGTGGGATCAGAATATAGCACCACAGTATCAGTCTCGGCCTTCGCGGTTGAAACCGGAGTGGCTACATGCTTGCAATCAACCATACCTGCTCGTTTTAAAATATCTTTCATTTACCGTTGTTGAGACAGAAGCATGCCACCAGTCAACGGAACAGTCTCAATACCCAGAAAAAATGAGGGCACACCCATATCACGAACTTTAAATTCAAGAGCCATCTTGTCAATAAGAGCAGTCACATGAGCCGAATCAGAGCCCATAACCAAAATATAATCCACATACACCAGAAAATATAGCCGAGAATTGCCATGTGAATATATAAATAATGAGACATCAGGCTCGGTCAATGGGCAGCTCGGCAGTAGCAGGCTGCTGGCGGTGTGGGTCGGATTGGACTACGGGCACGGCAGGAGGATCAAACACCGAGACATTACTCGGCTCACCACGAGACACAACCGGCGTAACACCCCATGGCTCCGGGTGTGGTGCGGGTACTTGCGAGTCAACAGAAGCAACAAACAGAAAGACAGTCTTATCGAATCGCACATGGCAACAGATAAAAACCTTGTTAGTGTTAGTGTCTAAACAATGATAGCCACGAAAAGACGGGGGATATCCTAGAAAGACACAAGGAGACGACCGAAAGTGCAGTTTGTTGCGATTATAGGGACGCAGATTAGGGAAATATAAGCACCCAAAAACACGCAAGTATGAATAAGAGGGAGGAGACCGATGCAAGAGGTAGTGAGGAGATTTATCAGATAAGACACGAGTGGGCATTTTATTGATAAGATACACAGCAGTTTCGAAGGCATAATCCCAGAAACGAGACGGAACCAGGGATTGGGCCATTAGCGTCAGTCCCGTTTCGACAACATGGCGATGCTTGCATTCTACCCTGCTGTTTTGTTCATGAGTATACGCACAGGACTGCCTGTGAAGAATACCCAACGACGCGAGAGTTGAACTAAGCTTTTTGTATTCTCCCCCTAAATCAGACTGAAAAGACAAAATTTTATGAGAGAATGAACGTTCAACAAGTGACCAAAACGTATCAAATATCGCATATAAATCAGACTTAGCTCGCATAAGATAATACCACGCGTAACGAGTGTAATCATCCACAAATAATACAGAATATTTAAAGCAATTTGCAGAAAGTATCGGCGCAGGGCCCCAAATATCTGAATATATTAATTCTAAAGGATGCGAACTAGTACATTCAACACGCGATAAAGGAAAACGAGATGACTTGCCCAATTGACAAGAGGAACAAATATTGGGCAGATCACTGAAATTAAACGAACTAAGACTAGAAGAGGCTAACACTTGACGCAAGACCCGAGAGTGTGGATGCCCAAGCCGCATATGCCAAACGAAAGAGGACCGTGCAACAACAAAGGCAGCGGGAACCGGACGCGAGGCAGGCAAGGCATATAAACCCCCAGACGCATGCCCCTTAAAAAGAGTGTTCCTGGTTTGAATGTCCTTCACAAAGAAACACGAAGGGTGAAACTCAAAAAAGACATTATTTTCTTTAGCAAAACGCTGAACAGACAATAACGAAGCAGATAAACTAGGAACATGCAAGACATTAGACATACAAAACAACCTAGAATTAGCGGCTAACGAAGTAGAACCAACAGTAACAATAGGCAAACCTGTACCATTGCCGACCCGAAGTGTCTCCGGACCATCATACGTAGTAGAGGACGTCAATAATATGGGATCAGGGGTAGCATGATTTGTGGCACCAGTGTCAGGGAACCACTGATGAGAGTCGTCCATAGTACCATCAACACCAGAAACGGCGACATTCGCCTGAGGGTCCGGATCAGGAGTGAAGCAACGCCAACACACCGTAGCTATATGCCTTGCTTGTTGCAAATCTGACACCGAGGGCCCGAGTTGGACTGTCCCCGGCCACGACCACCGCGCCCCCTGCCGCGACCGCCACTTCCTTGGTTTTACGAACTGCCACCGCGGCCGCCGTGTTCTCCACGGCTTACGGCCAAGGCAACCGGGGCACCGAGAGCTGCGCCATCATCCGAACAGATCCACTCTTGCGAAACAAGGAAATCCGCAACCTCCGGGAGGGGAACGGGAGCACCACGTGCCAGGGTTGCCACCAACGGCCAGAACTCTGGGTGCACACCGCGAAACACGTATAGATTTTGATAATCCAACTCAATGCGACGACCGGTGAGAGCCAGTTCATCAATCAACATCTGAGCGCGACCAAGGTAATCAGATATGGAGAAGTTACCTTGGCGGAGCCCTTGTAGTTCGCCGAGCAGCCGGAGAGCGCGAGAGCGAGTGGACGACCCTAGGGTTTGCTCGATTACCTGCCAAAGCTGCCGAGAAGTACCCTTGCCGACGGCGAACCGTAGAGTCTCCTCGGATAAGGAAGATATAAGTATGGAGAGGATGGCTTTGTCTTGCTGTTGCCATGCAAGCTGTCGCGTCGGGAGGTCAGAAGTCACCGCCGGAGCGCTGTCCGTGGTCGACGTCAGCGCTGGTGACTCGTCGGAAAGGGCGTAAAACCATCAATAAACCCTAGAAGCCCTTGGCCTTCAAGGAACGGAAGCATCTGAGTCTGCCAGAACAGATAGTTTCGGGAGGTAAACTTTAGAGAAACGAAGTGGTGAGCCGATGAAAGGCTACCACTCGCAGGCATCGAAGGAACCTCGGTAACGGTCCGTTCAGAAGAACCAAGAACAGAGCCGTCATTAACACCGACGTTTTCCATGAGAGAAAACCTAGCTGATACCAGATGAGAATATATTTTCTGTATTATGAATCAAGAGTAGCGGATACAGAGTATATAAAGACAGGAAATGGAGATCTAGTCTAATACTACTAATATAATAGAGATCTAGTCTAATACAGCTAATGGAGTCCTAATAAATATTACTGCTACATTTTACTAATGCCTTTCTATATCTTACATTCTTTCCGTTTACATTTGCAAATCACGCCATAATTTTCGCGCGGTCGAGTTTCTAATTTTCCATAAACCATATTGTATTGAAAAGTAAGGGTGTGTTCAGGAATGGGTATCAAAGTCATTTTTATTGTTTGGTTGACAGGTTTTGAGAACACAACTATAGATTTTGATTACCCCCTTAATTGAAAAACTCATTCCCTAATAAAATAAGGGTTTCATTCTATTATTCCTCCTCATACATAATATAATCAAACAACAATATTGATAATCATTCTCATTGTAACACCCCAAAATTTTGAAACTTTTAAAACTTATATAATAAAGGTAAATTCTTATCAAATCCTAAAACTAAACATAAGGGTGCGGGGTTCTATGCCACATCTGAGCTGGAGAACTCAGATGCACAGGCTAAACTAACTAAATATATCCTCAAAGCAATGTCAATACATAATCATGGCACGCAGGCCGAAAGGAAAACTAACTAATCTACGCTTCGGATCTCTAGCCCGCTCCGGGGTCTACTCATCTGTGCCTGAAAGCCAAATATATCTGTTCAGCGAATGATGCTGGTAACCCACTCCAACGCGTTGAAATACAATATAGGTATATATATATATATATATATATATATATATATATATATATATATATATATATATATATATATACGAAAATCATTTTGAAGCAGGAAGATATATACTTAGGAGACTCTAGCTTTAAAACCAGGAATAGACTCAACAGGTAGGGATAAGCACATTCAACAATAATAAACAGTTATATAAAGACAATATCATAGAGAACATGTATCTAAGGTCACAGTTCACTTTCAAATTATTCAAATCATCATTCAAGTCACACAAGCACACTTTGGTGGCGCCACGGGACCAATCGCATGCCCCGAACATGAGGGTTAGTGCATATAGCACTAACATGGCCCCGCAGCACCCTACCTCATACCGCAGCATGAAGGGGTTGATCGCAACCAACCGTACAGACCGCTGATAGCTCGACGGCAGATCACAGCCCTACAGACCGCTGACGCGCTCAGTCGGTGGACTGTGATCCTCTTTTTGGGACTACGACTCTACACACCGTTGACGAGCACAGTCGGTGGATCATAGCGAATCAAGCCCTACACACCACTGAGGGACTCAGTCGGTGGGCGAAGATCCTCGGAGACTACGACCCTACACACCGCTGGCCCTTCACTCGGTGGATCGTAGCCAACCATAGCCCTACACACCGCCTGATCACTCATTCGGTGGGCTATGGCCTTCCTCAGGCTGGTGGCCCTACACACCGCTGGCGCGTCCAGTCGGTGGACCATCCGCACACGAGGCCCGTGGGCTGTAGCCCAAGAAGTGAATCACTGACCGCAGCCAGGAAAATGAACCGCAGCTCATAAGCAACCAATTTGACCGCAGCCAACTTCTGAACCGCAACTCAGGAACACCCAATTTGATCGCAACCAAATTGGGGAATCATGCATCACATAACACATTGTAGCACATAATAGCACATTGGGAAGGGGGAGACGTATGAATAAACTTACGTGTGATCATTCACATACTAAGAGTAGTCCTAAGGGGTTCATGCATTCTTCTCCTAGGCCAACGGGTTACCGATTCACTAACATGCAATTCCTAAGACTCTTTTATCCTACGAATGGCACCCGAAACATCAAACTACACTCAACCACGACAAACGGGATCCGTCGGGACACCACGGGGAATGGGAACATCAAACGGGGAAGCCGAGGACCCGGGGTGGGTAACACACCAGCGGGTAGCCGATGGGTGGGGGTCACCCGGCAGCTGCCCGCCGGAGATGATCTTCCGGGCAGCGGGTAGCCGGCGGGCAGACGTCTGCCCGCCGGCTGCCCGCTGCCTGGCGGTGATTCTCGGGCAGCGGGTAGGTGGTGGGTACCCCTACCCCCACCTACCCCCCACTGACTCTTTCATCAAATATGCGTCCCGGGATCGCTTGTGGAACCCGAAACCATGCTTAGACACTTTTAAACGTAAATAACGACACCACGTAGGCAATTAATGGATCAAAAGCAAGAATCATATCGAACACATCCTAACATGACTTCTAAACATAAATAACGCCCGAACATGCGAATTCCCGCCCAAGTATAAATCAAGAACATCATAATACAAATTCCCAACCCAACCTAGGTCTCTAATCCCATCCGAATCATCAAAATCATATTTTATCTTTATCATCAAGAATCATCAAGATTCATCAAGAATCATCACATAAATATCAAGAACCTCTTTTTATCATCAAGATCATCAAGATCACACATAAAATCATCACATCAATCAACTAGATTATATCACGAATATCATAAAGGAATTCATCAAGACACAAGCATATAGAGGGAGTCAAAGAAGGAGAATATAGCAAGGAAAATAGGTTTTATTGAGATATGGGTTACCTCTTAGCCTTAATTAATTTCCTTGGCTATGGATGGTCTTTCTTTAAGATTTCTTCTTTCTTGATTTATCATATGGGAATTCTTGGGAATTCTTGTGTGGTGTGGGTTCTAGGTGCCTCTTATGTCCCTATTTATATACCTAAGAGTCCTAATTAGGGTCTAAATGGTATGGGCTTGCCACTTCCATTCCTTATAGGACTAAGGGGTTGGTTTTAGGGATAAGGGTCCATGGACTATGGTGGACCCCCTTTTAGTTAATTAATGGATTTTAATTCCCTTTTTAGGGTGAGTAATTAATTAATTAATTTGGTTTTAGGGGTCGTAACACGGGGTGTTACACTCATTCCACCCTACTACCAAACATGCAAAATACTTTCACAAAACCCATTACTATTACCAAGTATTTGATACCCATTCCGATTCTGATTCCCATGTGCGAACCAAACACACCCTAAAACTTCAAATACTGCACATAGCCTAATTAATAAAATTTAATATGATAATCACTTGTTAGCCTATAATAACACGTAATGTTTTAAACAAAAACCTAGTAGTCATATTCTTCTCTAAAAAAAGGTCGAATCCCCAACCCTAAGGGCATCTCACACCCCTACCCGACGGAGCATTCGGGATAATGTAAATCACGGGCGCGCAAGGGATCTGCTCACTTTAGGCATAACTCCCACACTGCTGCCGTTGATGAGTTTCGAATCTGGCATACTGAACCATTGAGTTAAGCCTGTGCGGGGAATCTAGTAGTCATATTTTTTTCAATAATATGATTACTATGCAATAAATGTATGAAATTGTCAAATCAAACGTTTACCACTACGCCAAAGGTTATAGCTAATAGCAGTGAAGACGTCACTTTATTTCTTTATACATCTGTAACAATCAACACCACATTTTGATGGCATAATGCTAGACTTAGTCCTCTAAACCTCCGCCCAACACTTATAAAAGGTCAAAATTAAACTATTAGAAAAAAAAAAAAAATCTATCATATCGTTTGCAAGACGGGGCCTAAAGAATACGACCACTAAATACACAGGTAATAAATGATTGAAAAGTCTTTGGTCTCCAAACTCCCCTTATAAATCTTTGGTGAATTGCAGTCTATGAAGAGAGCTGCATTAAGATGACTTTAATTTGTTTAATGATTTAATAGTTAAATAGTTAACCACTATATATAAAGATTAGTATTTTTTTTATTAGGCTGAGGAAGTGAATATATATGAGGTTATTTTAACAAAGAAAAACAACATTTGTTCAACTACTAATCTCTGTGTGTGTATATACATATATACTTAGTACAAAAAAAACAAAAAAACAAAAAAAAAAAAAAAACAAAAAAAAAAACAAAAAAACAAAAACAAAAACAAAAACAAAAAAAAAAACACAAAAAAAAAAAAAACAAATAACAAAAAACAAAAAAAATAAATAAATAAATAAATAACCTTGCCTACAAAAGGAAATTCCCCACCCCATGGGCCCAACACCCAAAACCGACAGAATGGTAAACTATGGTCACGGAACAATCTCTGAAGTGAGAGGGCTATCGCATGTTGTCCACGAGGAGCCCACCAAATGGGCTGTTACTTGCACACTGTGAGTGTCAGGTCTTGATCCTGTATTGGTTGCCTTCTGAGGCGGAGGAGAAAGCAGACCAGTTAGTCGCCTCCTCCAGACACGACCGGTGACCGTTCGGTCGTCGGTGATTATAGCCGAAAACTGTAAGAGAGGTCACTGGAAACCTAGCTAACCTATAATTACAAGTTACCAATCAGTTTCTAGGCTTAAATGCTTCAAAATAACATGTTTATGTGTTTAATTGCAACTTTTGAAAATTTAAGAGCCAAAGTGACTTTTTTGAGTAAAGTTCAGACTCTTATTTGACCATTTTCTCAAAAATATTAACTCAATTTAATAAAAAGAAAATATGCTCAATTAAGTAAAAAATATGTTGGACGAAAGTTTGAAGGGACAAGTTCTGCATTCTGCCATTGAAATTTGAAGTTGAATGCTACGTAAATATAAAGAAATAAAGTCACATTTTCGTTATAAATTATAGCTTTTGAATTGGCATAAGGCTGGGTAAATGTTTGATCATGAGAATTGGTATCGAAACAATTGGGCAAGCGTTTATTCCTGGCTATATATATATATATATATATATATATATATATATATATATATATATATATATATATATATATTGCATGCCAATTGCGTGTGGCAAATTATAGTCCACACAGTGTTGTGTGAACCATAACAAAAAATATTTTTAATATACTAAAATTACATTATTCTTGTACTAATGTACATTGTACAAAATAATGTACTTTCAGTACTCAAATAATTTACTTTTTCTAAATACAAAAATACATTTTGGCTCATCAAAACTTATACAATATATTTCTAACAATGCACAACACTCTGTATAGGAATTAACAACATTTGGTATAGGAATTCACAATAGTTTGTATAGGAATGCACATTTTCTAATAAGACTAATTTACCCATAAATTTATATATTTTAATATTTTAAAGGGATTTGTTTCCTTAATCCGTGTGATTTGTTCCTTTCAATCTCATCCACACATCATTCTAATTTAATGGTCTAGATTAGTCCACACGTCCTCACCTAAGATTAAGTCCTCACTTGATCCGGATTATATATATATATATATATATATATATATATATATATATATATATATATATATATATATATGCACTCCTGTGCGAATGCCGCGCCCAAGCGCGAAATGCGAACCAATCAGCGCGCGCCACGTATCTAGATCTAGGTGCACATATATTTATAACTACATGCACATATACTTATAACTAGGTGCACCTAGGTGAAAGTAGGTGCGCATATAGGTGAAAGTAGGTGCACTTGTAGGTGAAAATAGATGCACTTGTAGGTGAAAGTATGTGCACCTGATCAATGAATGGTAACACGGCAAAATTACATGCACTTGTAGGTGAAAGTAGCTGCACTTGAAAGTGAAAGTAGAGGCAAAAACTACATGCACTTGCAAGCGAAAGTAGGTGTACTTGTAGGTGAAAGTAGGTGCACCCGATCAATGAATGCTGACAAGTGGTGCGCGCTAATTGGTTCGCATTTCGCGTCTGGGCACCTATTCGCACCTGAGTGCAAATATATATATATATATATAATATATATATATATATATATATATATATATATATATATATATATATATATATATATATATATATATATCAGGGTTGTAAAAATCGGTCTAGGCGCCTCTAGACCGTGGCGATTTCCCCCCTAGGCGCTCGCCTAGGTTACCGACCGCCTAGGCGTCCGCCTAGTGCCTAACTCGGCCGATTTGGCCGCCTAGCGTCTAAGTTAGTCGAGTTAACTCGTCCATTCGGTCGAGTTAACCCGATCGGCTCGGCCTATTTTTTTATTATATATGTGTGTGTCCGTGCGCGCGCGCGCGCATACATATATATAATATGACATATATACACTCGTAGACTAGTTTGATTCTTTAAATCTTTGGATGATTGAAGTATTTGAGTATTTCATATTTGAGTATTTTTAATTTTTAATATTGTTTTAAAGTTTTTTTTTTTTTTTGAAAATCATTGTTTTGATGTTATGACTTATGAATTATCATTAATTCATTTAATTGGATGTGTTATTTGATTAAATGTTGAAAACAACCTCATTAAAATTGTCAAACTGCAAGTCTACCACTGTTTTTTTTTGTTCTCGCTTAACGCCGCCTAGACCGCCTAGGCGCTAGGCGCTGTCCGGGCGCCCGACTAGCGCCTAGCGCCTACTGCAACCATGATATATATATATATATATATATATATTGGTTCAAATGAGGACAGGGCTTCCCGTGCGGATTGCACCATTTGGGATGAATAAATGCACAACACAGTGTTCGAAAATGGATCAGTATGAAATGCCACAAAATGCACCATACATGATGGTGTATTTTCAGACACTCTATAGTGCATTATGCCAACCTAATGGTAAATGACCGCACTTCCACACGGGAAGCACTGTTCACACAGGAACTTGAATATATATATATATATATATATATATATATATATATATATATATATATATATATATATATATATATATATATATTAGAGATCATATATGAAAACCAACCTCTCCATGAGTCCATAAGAATCAATCTGGTGCATTAAAAAATAAATCTATTATTTATAGATGAGATTTATTAGGGGAATAAAAAAACGCGTGTGTACATATGTAGCATTATGATGTGTGCACATTAAGCATCTTCCTATATATATATTGCACATAACATGATAACACATGCTTAATGTGCACATATCAAAATGCTCCATATGCACATTTTCGTTACTAATTATAGCTTTTGAACAATGGCGGATCTAGAAATTTTGTTCAGCCGGGGGCGAAACATTAAAACAAGAGGTATTGCTTTAAAAAATGAAACAGTTAAGAAGTTAGCCATAAATATTGTTAGATATAAGCGAAAAATAAAAAAATATTTATAACAAAATATGAAACGTAATTAATTTGATAAAAATAATTCTAATATTAAAGACATTATAAATTACACATCTTATTATTAATAGAAAAAAACATTTAAATTACACCTATGAAGTTAGCCATAAATATTGTTAGATATGAGCGAAAAATAAAAAAAAATATTTATAACAAAATATAAAACATAATGAATTTGATAAAATAATTCTAATAGAAAACACATTATAAATTACACATCTTATCTTATTATTAATATAAAAGTAATTACATATATTTTGAAAACATAATTGCGTTGAAGCCTATTATTCAAATTACCAATTAAGTATTAATGCATTTAAGCCATTAGAGGGATTTGAACCTCCAATCTTCCTTAGGCTGACATGCTTGCTCTACCATCTAGATTAACCTACTTTTTAGTAACATTTGCTTTTTTTTTTTTTTTTTTTTTTTTTTTTTTTTTTTTTTATACTAAACTTTATACTATATATACATACATATGAACATACAAAGGTTATATATTAGGTGGAGGTGGAGTGAATGAGGGCAGCTGCCTCCACTGTAGATCCGCCTTTACTTTTAAATTGACATATAAGGATAAACGTTTGATTTTTAAAATTGATATCGAAACAATTGGACAAGCACTTATTCTTGACAATATATATATTTTGCTGTTATTGCATGCCAATTGCGTGTCATGTGGACCATTTTACTAATGCTTTTCTACATCTTACATTCCGTTCATCCAATAGGCTTAACAATCTAAAAATTCTAAATGCTTCAGTTGTCAGTCTTGTCACCTCTAATATTATATTATTGCTTCATTTTACTAATGCCTTTCTATATCTTACATTCTTTCCGTTTTCATTTGCAAATCACGCCATAATTTTCGCGCGGTCGAGTTTATAATTTTCCATAAACCATATGGTATTGAAAAGTAAAACTTCAAACACTGCACACCTAATTAATAAAATTTAATACGATAATCACTTGTCAGCCTATAATAACACGTAATGTTTTAAACAAAAACCTAGTACGTAGTCATATTTTTCTCCCAAAAAGATTGAACCTCAACCCTAAGGACATCAAACACCCTGCCCAACGGAACATTTGGAAGGATGTAAATCACGGACGCACAAGGGATCTACCCACTTTAGGCATAACCCCCACACTGCTGCCGCTGAAGTTCGAATCCAGCATACTAAACCATTGAGTTAAGCCCGTGCGGGCAACCTAGTAGTCATATTCCTTTTCGATAATATGATTACTATGCAATAAATGTGTGAAATTGTCATATCAAACGTTTACCACTACGCTAAAGCTTATAGCTAATAGTGAAGACGTAACTTTATTTTTTTATACATGTGTAACAATCAGCACCACGTTTTGATGGCATGATGCTAGATCAATCCTCAAAACCTCCGCCCAACACTTATAAAAGGTCAAAATTGAACTATTAGACAAAAAAATCTATCATATCGTTTGCAAGATGGGGCCTAAAGAATGCGACCACTAAATACACACTGCTTTCAATCCCTCACAAGTAATAAATGATTGAAAAGTCTTTGGTCTCCAAACTCCCCTTATAAATCTTTGGTGAATTGAAGTCTATGAAGAGAGCTGCATTAAGCTGACTTTAATTTGTTTAATGATTTAATAGTTAAATAGTTAATGACTATAGAGATTAGTATTCTTTTATTAGTATGATGAAGTGAATATATATGAGGTGATTTTAACAAAGAAAAACAACTTTTGTTCAACTACTAATCTCTCTCTGTGTATATACATATATACTGGTACCAAAAAAAAAAAAAAAAAAAAAAAAAAAAAAAAAAAAAAAAAAAAAAAAACACGAAAGTAACCTTGCCTACAAAAGGATGGCAATTATGTTGTCCATCCGTGTATGCATGGTGCATACGGATGCAAAAACGACGTCGTTTTGACTAAAAACGCGCGTCCCACTTAAAAAAAAAAAAAAAACCAGTTTCGATTCCCAACAACAACATTATGTTGTGCATAATTTGAACTATATATCCAGAATCAATGAACTAAAAATCCAGAATCAATCAATGAACTAAAAATCCAGAATCAATCAATGAACTAAAAATACAGAATGAATGAACTAAAAATCCATAATGAATGAACTAAATATCCATAATGAATGAACTAAATATCCAGCATGAATGAAAAAAAAAAAAAAAATCAGTTCGATTTACGTCTAAATATCCAGAATCAATGAACGAACTAAAAATCCAGAATCAATGAACTAAAAATCCAGAATCTATGAACTAAAAATCTAGAATGAATGAACAACATAATGCTGTTGAGGGAAATCGAAACTATTTTTTTAAGAGGGATGCGCGTTTTTAGTCAAAATGACGTCGTTTTTGCATCCGTATGCACCATGCATGGTGTACACAGATGCACATCATAACGATTGCAAAAGGAAATCCCCCACCCCATGGGCCCAACTAACACCCAAAACCGACAGAATGGTAAATTATGGTCATTGAACAGTCCCTCAAGTGAGAGGCTAGCGCTTGTTGTCCACGAGGAGTCCACCAAATGGGGTACGGTGTTACTCGCACTCTGTGAGTGTCAGGTCTTAATCCTGTATTGGTTGCATTCTGAGGCGAAGGAGAAGGTAGACCAGTTGGTCGCCTCCTCCAAACATGACGGTCGCCGGTGATTATTGTCGAAAACTGTAGGAGAGGTCACTAGAACCCTAGCTAACCTATAATTACAAGTTACCAACCAGTTTCTAGGCTTAAATGCTTCACAATAACATGTTTATGGATTTAATTGCAACTTTTGAAAGTTTAAGAGCCTAAGTGATTTTTTGAGTAAAGTTTAGGCTCCTATTTGATATTTTCCCAAAAATATTAAATTAACTCAATTTAATTAAAAGAAAACGTGCACAATTAAGTAAAAAAAAAAATGTTGGACGAAGCTTTGAAGGGACAAGTCCTGTATCTTGCCATTGAAATTTGAAGTTGAATGCTACGTAAATATAAAGAAATAAAGTCACATTTTTGTTTTTAATTATAGCTTTTAAATTGGCATAAGGCTGGGTAAATATTTAATCTTGAGAATTGATATATATATATATATATATATATATATATATATATATATATATATATGCCAATTGCTTGTGGCAAATTATAGTCCACACAATGTTAAAAAATATTTTTAATATACTAAAAGTATATTATTCTTGTACTGAATGTACATTGTACAAAATAATGTACTTTTAGTACTCAAATAATGTATTTTCTCAAAATACAAAATACATTTTTAATATACTAAAAATGCATTAATTGTGTACTGAATTTACATTATTTGTTAATATAGTCCACATAACTGTGTGAACTATGGTCCACACAATAATGAATGATTGCGTGTCATGTGGACCATGAGGTGACGCAATAGGATGATCATATTACAAGTCTACAATAATTGAAGTTGAATATTCTCACCCCTCCAATCTATAAATAGTGAGCAAGCCTTCACTCTGATCACACACCAATTTAGCATTTCATCACTTACAAATATGGATTGCCTCATCACCACTCTTCCACTGCTCCTCCTCCTCAGCCTCTTCACATCTACCTCCGCCGTCAACTTTGAAGTTCGTAACAACTGCCCCTACACAGTTTGGGCAGCCGCAACCCCAGTTGGCGGCGGCCAACAACTCAACCAAGGCCAAGTCTGGAACATTAACGTGCCGCCCGGCACAAAAATGGCACGTATATGGGGTCGCAAAAACTGCAACTTCGGTGGTGGCGGATGCGAGACCGGCGACTGCGGTGGGGTGTTACAGTGCACTGGGTGGGGTAAACCGCCGAACACCCTGGCTGAGTTCGCCCTAAACCAATTCAACAACCTCGACTTCTTCGACATCTCCAACGTCGACGGTTTCAACATCCCCATGAGCTTTGGCCCCACCAGACCCGGCGCCGACAAATGCCACACAATTTCATGCACGGCGGATATCGTCGGCCAATGCCCCGCCGCTCTTAGGGTCCCCGGAGGGTGTAACAACCCTTGCACCACCTTCCCAAGACCGGAATATTGCTGCACCAATGGACCATGTGATCCTACAGATTATTCAAGGTTTTTCAAGACCAGATGCCCTGATGCTTATAGTTACCCTAAGGATGATGCCACCAGCACTTTCACTTGCCCTGGAGGAAGTACTGATTATAGGGTTGTCTTCTGCCCATGATCAAAGTAATCAATTCCCCAAGTTGGAATTTGTGGAAGTATTAATGCCTTATAATGTTAAAAGTATAAAGGCTTTAAATAAATCTTATGAATAAGTCTGCATTATATATATTTTGTAATGCAACTTCCACTTTTTATAATATATTTCTCAATGACTCAATGGATGTTTTTATTTTCCTTATTAAGTTTAGTTTTGTTGATATCTCAAGCTTTCCTTAAAAAAAAAAAAAAAAAAAAAAAAAAAAATTAAACTAGGTTTATCAACATTGAATACTAGTTTATAGTATGTAAAATATATTTTAATTAAAATATGGAAAATAAAATAAAATGTAACCTGAACGATTCTATATTTAACTTGGAGAGTCAGAGTACAATTTCAGTATACAAAATAGCATATTAATTAAAAAAGAGGTCTATCTGATGTATATTTGTATAAGGATATTATTTAAAGAAAGCAATGATGAGACTAACAAAATAATTATGCTCCAACCAAGTGGCTTGTGGTCCACTGGTATCGGGTTGTTCTCCTAAGTAGGAGGTGAAAGGTTTGAACCTCATTTGAGGCAAGTAGTGTGTCTATGTAAGGTATTCCTCTTCCTTAAAAAAAAAAAAAATTAACAGCAACCCAAGGTGTAAACACAGGCCAACTTATTGTGTGGACCATGAAGGTACATTATACAAGAAAATGTACCTTTAGTATATTAAAAATGTACTTTTTATTTATGGTACACAATTGTGTGGACCATGGTCCATGTGATAATGATTGTGCCCAGGGCCGGGCATTCGCATTCAATTCTAAAGGGTATTCCGATAGGTTCACAAACACGTCGCCACTTGATTCAATGTCGTCATCGTTTGTCTCATCTTCCTTAGGAACCAACTGAGAAATACGTCTGACGATCGGAATATGCTGTGGATCAATCTACAACCGCTAATCAAGAATTGGGCTGAATTGCTTCTAAATTTAACAGTTGCTGCTGAATCAATTAATTTGTTGCGGTGAATTAATGCCTTTATTGATGATATTCTGAAACAGAGTTTTCAAGCTTTTGGAGTTACCTCTTGTTAATTACCTTGAGGATAAGGTGATTTTGATGGGCATGGCAATGATACAACCACGTGTAAGACTTTCTCGTATAATATATTTTATATATTATGGGTCTTACTTATGTGGTGCAAGTGGACTAGGCCCATTAAGTAATTGGTTGGACTGGACATTTAGGTTTAAGTCTGTATTCCACCAATGTGCCTATATAAAGCCTGTATTGATGGGATACAGGATACATGATATTATATGGTACTCATACTGCTCAGAAAATACCGATACACCATCTAGGGTTCTGAGTTAAGTATGAGACAAAACAGCTAACCTTATTCTGCAGATCTACTATTCAAGAGGCAATACAACAGGATATCAACCATGGGCGGAGATTTACCATGCTTCCGCTTCCGCTACTACAAGTTAAGTTTCTCGTAGATTATTCTCTATATAGTTAGATCATATTTAGATATCACATTTGGTATCAGAGCCTTCATCAATCTCTGCCTGGTTGATTGTTTTGCCTAAAACCAATATTAATTTGTTTCATATACATCAATATTTGTATATGTTTTTTTGTACTATTAAAAATTATTTTTGACATTAATAAGTTCATTTTTTAATTCCCGTTAGAATTCTTTTGTCTGGTTCTATTGTTTGATCTAAATAGTCTAACTATAATGAACCATAGTATACGAGAGATCTGACCTCGTATAAGAGTAGAAGCGTAGCCATGTTGATCTCCAGCCACAGTTGATGTTCCTGTTGTGTTGCCTCTTAACGGTAGACCGTTAGCCATGTTTTGCCTCTGACTAGACTCAGAACCCTAGATGGTGTATTGGTGTCTACTAAGCAGTCTGAGTACCGTAACTGATGAATGTGCTATCTAATTCATAAACCTGTATCCCATCAATCCAGGTTTATATTAGGCACATAGTTTGGTTGACTAATAACTACTAGTTATTCAGTCGTCCAACCATACCACTTAATAAGCCTAATCAACTTGCACCCGCAAATTATGCCGTGGACTCGTGTCCACAATGCATTGTGGACACGACTCCAAAACGACGTCGTTTTAAGGGAAAACGCGGCCTTCCAGTTAATTTTTTTTTTTTTTTTTTTTTTTTTTTTTTTTTGTCTTGGCGTTAACGGCGTTATTCGTTTGTGGTATTATGAATGTACAGTTATGGAATTATGAATGTACAGTTAATGCAATTATGAATGTACAATTATGGAATTATGAATGTAAGTTATGGAATTATGAACACAGAGCTCTGACATTATGAACTTACAATTATGAACATATAGTGATAAAATTATGAACATAGAGCTCTAAAATTGTGAACATAGAGTTTCAAAAATTATGAATTTACAGTTATTGAATTATGAATGTACAGTTATGCAATTATGAACACAGAGCTCTGACATTATGAACATATAGTGATAAAATTATGAACATATACTCCTATAACAATGTGGTCTGAAATTTAAAAAAAAAAAAAAAAAAAAAAGTGGAAGAGAACGGTGCCACTAACGGCACCGTTGCATGCTGGACACGGGTCCATAGCATAACGATTGACTTGCACCATTTAATTAAGGCCCTAATATATAATATATAATATATATTATTAGGGAAAATCTTACATTCTCCCACTTGGTGCAAGTACTAGCACAACCTTCATTAAAGAACAAAACACACGAATCATAGTGACATGTCCTCTATTTAATCAGAGTAGTATCCATTATCACATGCATTTTAATTCTCCAACTTAGGTCCTTTATGAACAAACCCTATGTTTGTTCTTGGTACCTTAAGGGATGTTTCTCAAAATACATTATGTGCACAACTGAAAGAGAAACACATCCAAATTATACAAAAAGAGTACACTGTATGATCTCTAAAACCTTAGAAGCATGTCTTAAGTAGAGATCTCTTAATGTTAGCATAATGATAATTATATTCTATGACTTCTTTATAAGTTAACATAAGCAGTACCTCTAACGGCTAAGAGTTTGGAGTTGACACGTCTGTCACTCCCACTCGTCAAAAATAGCCAAAAGATAGTCAAGTCACAGAAGCATTCCAATAACTTAGACAATAAACCAAAGGTCTAAGTCCATAAATTTGGAATCTTAAACATACACCATAACTTCCAAAATAACTTCAATGTCCATTTTAAATGAACTAAACATAATGAGTCTAACTTATATGTCTCACAAAATTGTTTTAAGCCTTACAAACCGAAATGACCCAGGATCAATTTTGAAGAAACTAAAGACCTTATTAATCACTAAAGAATTTATTAAATGACAGTGCACCACAAGTTAAATGCTTTTGTTCTAATAAATTCCATAGAGTTAATACCATCTGAGGTCCTCTGAGTATAATGGTTTTGCCATGTTTAGTCCTAAACTTTCAAATTGACCATCTGTGGTCCTTCGACTTTCAAATTTAACCATTTGTGGTCCAAGTTAACCACCCATGGTCCTTCAAGTTTTGAAATTTAACCAGTCATGGTCCTCTTGAAAGGACCATGGTTGGTTAAAATTTAATAGTTGAAGGACCATGAGTGGTTAACTTGGACCACGAATGGTTAAATTTGAAAGTCGAAAGACCACAGATGGTCAATTTGAAAGTTTAGGACTAAACGTGGCAAAATCACTATACTCGGAGGACCTCAAATGGTATTAACTCAAATTCCATAATATTGTTGCAACATTTTCATAAATATGTTCCACAACCGAAAGTTCAATAATTTGAACTTATGAATTTAATTATATGAACAAATACAAGATTGATACTTGTGGAATCTTTTGGACTTATTGTTTAACATACAATCCAATTTGAAATGTATGAAGCTAATAATCAAATCCAAAAACTTTAGTGGAGTATCTTAATGATCTTTTTCTAAATGAGCACTCCCACTGATTAAGATATTCTTCAGCGAAATTAATAAATGAACTTAATAATATACATACTTATAATTGATTTTACCAACTAACAAATGAAGATATAATTCCCCACCATTAGTTGGGCATACTAAATAATCATTTTTTGGTTCCAATTAAAGTCCAACTAAATAATGAAGACATAATTCCCCACCATAGTTGGACATACTAAAAAAAAAAAAAAATTCACCTTCCAAAACCAAGTTAGAATTTGGCTCAAAAGATACATTTTATAGTTAATGGAACCCAAAAGATGTATGTCAAATCACGTAACTTACTACAGTTAGTCCGAAGAACCGAGCAAGATTCGTGGATCAATTAATAAAAGTGGCAAAATTTTGGGAAGTGACTAAAAACATGTTTTGCCAATGCAAACCATGAAACTTAGAATTATAATTGAAATAAATTTATAAATTCTAAGAATTGTGATAAAATTATTATCTAATGGGTTGAGGGATTAATTGACCTAAAACTTGTATGTGGGCTAAAGTTTTAATTCTATTAAATCCAATTAAGAAACCCTTATGATTATATTTTTCACAACTGCTAAAGAGCCAGAAGAATCTAGTGACATAAAACTTGCCTGTGGGCTAAAGTTTTACTCAATTAGATCCAAACAGAAAAATTTTATTTATGATGAAACAATTATCAAATGAGTTGAATCAAATGATATAAAACTTGCATGTAGGCTAAAATTTTATTCAATAAGATTCATTACAACCCTTATGAAAAAAAAAAAAAAAAAAAAAAAAAAAACTTAAGAGATCATGTTCCTTTTCTTAATCCCTATAGGCAAATTAAGAAATATGATCTAAAGTTTACATCATAAAATTAACCTTTATGATAGAATTGGAAATTATTTACAAATAACCATAAAATAAATAAATTGATTTATTTTTATCATCACTGATAAAACTACTAAACTACATTCCAATACATAATTGCATGTGGGCTAAATTATGACCGTAGTTCAGTATTTCATCCTGATTAATCATACAAATATAACGAAATTGCCTATGGACTAAATTTCATCATATTACATACAATTAATCACAAATGATGTCCAAAACTTTATGTGATCAAAATAAACCGCTTAATATATAATTTTAACAGATTAAGGATGTTGTGGCTACTCCAAAACCAAATTAAAATTATGGGAAAAGGGTCAAATAGACCCTTAAACTATAGGTAAAAGAGCAATTAGGCCCTCCAACTTTAAAATGGTGCAATTAAGCCCTTCAACTTGTTATTTTGAGTCAAATAAACCCAATAGCAAATTTTTCACCTGGAATAACCGGTCAAAATATTCCGGCGACATTTCTAACGATATTTTCGGCGGCAACAAATTAAAAAAAAAAAAAAAAAAAAAAAAAAAAAAAAAAAAAAAACTGCCGGAGAAGACAACCGTGCGGTTGTCTTCTCCGGTGGAGAAGGCGACCAGATCAGGTCGCCTTCTTCATTGGAGAGGACGACCAGTCCGGTCGTCCAGTGGAGAAGGTAGCCAGATCTGGCCGCCCTCTCCAGTCGAGAAGGTGGCCAGATCTGGCCGCCCTCTCCAGTGGAGAAGTGGCCACCCTCTCTAGTGGAGAAGGCGGCCAGTCCGGTCGCCCTCTCCAGTGGAGAAGGCGGCCAGATCTGGTCGTCTTCTCTAGTGGAGAGGACTGGAGAGGACGACCAGATCTGGCCGACCTCTCCACCGGAGAAGACAACCAACGGTTGTCTTCTCCGGCAGTTTTTTTTTTGTAATTTGTTGTCGCCGGAAATATCGTCGAAAATGTTGCCGGAATATTTTGATCGGTTATTCTATGTGAAAAACTTGCTATTGTGTTTATTTGACTCAAATAACAAGTTGAAGGGCTTAATTACACATTTTTAAAGTTGAAGGGCCTAATTGCTCTTTTATCTATAGTTTAAGGGTCTATTTGACCCTTTTCCCTAAAATTATAAGATCACTAGACAATTATTAATTCATTGCCTAAACTTTATGTGATTGAAACTTAACAATCTTAGGTATCTGAATATGCTGTAGCATTTCCTTAATTAACCAAGATTGAAAACTCAAGATATTTCCGTAAATTAAAGATGCTTTAGTTATTCTTTAACGAACCGAAATAAAATCACATTGGCAAGGAATACTTAAAATTTTGACAAACAGATTATACCAGATTGTGATGGGAAAATCTAAATATACTCCAAGGAAAGGTGGTTAGAGATTAAGTCTTACTGAAAACCAATTCCTTAGATGGAGTATCAATTTAGGCAATACAATCAACAAGGCAGAGATTATAAAGGCTCAGATACCAAATGTTATATCTAAATAGTCTAACTACAATGAACCATAGTATACGAGAGATCTGACCTCGTATAAGAGGGGAAGCGTAGCCATGTTGATCTCCAGTCATAGTTGATGTTCCTGTTGTGTTGTCTCTTAACGGTAGACCGTTAGCCATGTTTTGCCTCAGACTAGACTCGGAAACCTAGATGGTGTATTGGTGTCTATTGAGCAGTCACTACAAGAAAAATGCACATAGACAACACTAGAAAGACAACAGTTTTTAACAAAAGCGTTGTCTTTTGTATAAAAGACAACAGTTTGGTCCAAAACCGTTGTCTTTGATGCAACACTTTTGTCAAAGACAACGGTTTTTACTTAACCGTTGTTGTAAGTGTGTTGTCTTTGTGCATTTTGTGAAAAGACAACACCACAACGACAACGGTTTTTTAAAACCGTTGTCTATGTGCATTTTTTTTTTTAAAAGACAACGGTTTTTTAACCGTTGTCGTTGGTGTGTTGTCTTTAAGCGCACTGGAATACACAACACTAGAAAGACAACGGTTGTTTAAAACCGTTGTCTTTGTGCGTTCTTTTTTTTTTTAAAGACAACGGTTTTATTTAACCGTTGTCGTTGGTGTGTTGTTTTTAAGCGCACTCGAATACACAACACTACAAAGACAACGGTTTTTAAAAACTGTTGTGTTTGCATACTCTTTTTTATTTAAAGGACAACGGTTTTTTTACCGTTGTCGTTGGTGTGTTGTCTATAAGCGCACTAGAATACACAACACTACAAATACAACGATTTTTTAAAACCGTTGTCTTTGCGCATTATTTTTTTTTTTAAAGACAACGATTTTGTTTAACCGTTGTCATTTATGTGTTGTCTTTAAAACACAAAACTACAACGACAACGGTTTTATATAACTGTTATCGTTGCGCGTTCTTTATTTGTTTAAGACAACGGTTTTATTTAACCGTTGTCTTTGGTATGTTGTCTTTAAGCGTATTTGAATACACAACACTACAAAGAAAACGGTTTTTTATAACTGTTGACTTTGCGCATCATTATTTTATAAAAGATAACAGTTGTATAAAATATAAACAACGATGTTAACAACAAGAGTTGAACTTACGACCTTAAACATAGCAAATAAGGTCTAACCAACTAAGCAACACAACCTCTTATTTATAAAAATGCAACATCTGGTATATAACTGAGTTTATAAAATAGGTTAAGGATGCCCATATGAAGAATAGAACCTAAGACCTCTAACATAAAAAACTAAGCTAAACCCACAAAGCCACACCAACACTTATGTACTTATGCACAACATCTAGGATATAACCAATTTGCTTATTTGTTCTCTCTGAGAACCAAGACAATGATTGTATAAAATAAGTTAAAGATGCCACTAGAAAGTATAGAACCCAAGACATCTAACATAACAAACAAAGCTAAACCCACCAAACCACACCAACCCTTGTTTATTAAAGTGTTACACCTTATCATTTACCTATAATTTTGGGCTGGCAGCTTTGACCTCCGGACTCTTTAACAAAGAAATAATACAATTCAAAAGTTAATTTAATAGTTCTATTTTCATTCATATTTAAATATAAAACTATTCACCAAAATTTCAATTTCAATTCATTAAAGTTTTATTTTCATTTACAATTAAGACCAATCTATGAATTCAAAAAAAAAAACAAATAATAATTATCAAGTATAAAAATAAAATAATAGAATATATCTATAATATTTTTTAAAAAAAAATTGGGGCCCTGTGCGATCGCGCCGGTCCGACATGGCCTAGAACGGCCCCGGCGGTGCGGTGTGGTGTTTTGAATGGTGCGGTATGGTGTTATACCTCAGGTTTTATATGTACTATTTTAGACCTAGCACCCTGGGTAATAAAGCTACTATTTCGTACCCATGTTCAATTCTATAACTATATGTCCGGTACTATTTTGGGCCTAGCGCACCCCTCATTCTGTACCTATATATCCGGTACTATTTTGGGCCTAGTGCCCGGATAATAAAGCTACTATTTTCTAACCTCCCCGCTATATACCCAATTTATGGTGGACTCGATCTCTATAAAACCATGAATATACTTATTTAATTTGCTATTATAACTATATATATATATATATATATATATATATATATATATATATACTTTTATTTTATATATAAACAACAATAGTTAAAAAATAACCACCCGTGGTCCTAATTCTTTAAAAAAAAAACCCAAGTTTAAAATGACCACGAGACATTTTAAAAGGATCGCTGATAGTTATTTTTTAGAACATGGAAGACCATTGACGGTCATTTAAAACTCAAATGATATATATATATATATATATATATATATATATATATATATATATATATATATATATATATATATATATATATATATATATACATACATACTTGCATTCAAATGAGGACAAGTACATTATAGAGGACTGTGAGGACAGATGTAGTGTGTGCCATTAGACTGTATGTCTTGTGCATGGCTGAATGTAGTCGTGTGCCGCAGTTTGTATGTCGTGTGCATACATTTGTTAATTAATAGAGTATTAAATTGTGTGCCTAATATTAATTTGTTGTGTGCCCGTTATTTATCCCGCACAATCCTCTATATATTGTTGTCCTCATTTGAACTCAACTATATATATATATATATATATATATATATATATATATATATATATATATATATATATATATATATATATATATATAATTTTATTTTTTAATTTTATATGATATACTACATTGATTAAATAAAACTGAAATATAATTTATTATATAACATCATTTTATTATTAGAATTGATCTTATAACTTCAATTATAAAAATTAAAATTTTAAAAATTAAAAAAATCCCTCCAATTTTTTTTTCATACACTTAAATATTTTACAAATTCCCTCCAAACCTAAACCCTGTACACTTAGAATATTTTACAATTTTCCCCCAAACCTAAATCCAAACCCTTGTTTTCATCGATCACCACTGCACCTCCATCGCCATCATCCGTCGTTGCTGTCAGCCGCATATGATTCAGGCACCGGCACGGAGACGCTCTGAGACGGAGACGGAGACAGAGACGCCACCAACCACGAAGTAGCAGAAAGATTTATAGACACATCAGCTTATCCGAATTCTAGATCAATCCTATCGATTTTGGTACTTTAACGCTGAATTTGATTATTCCAGCTTCAGTTATGCGATTTTTGCATTTTCCTTGTATTTTTGGGGTTAATTTTAGCAATGCGATTTTTCTGCCTGGTATGTGTTATTGAGAAATGGTGTTGTTCAATGTGAGACTTTATGTCTCACAGCTTTTAGGTAAATTTCCCATATATATATTTTTAAAATTCGTCAAGATCCGTCTCATGACTTCATTGCTATAGGTTTTATGTGAGAATCATTCCAATTTGTGATTGCATTATCAACATCAAAGAACAGAGCAAACACAGGAAATTGGCATTTACATTTCATTTATAGAGAACACAAAGTTCATTTGTAATGAGAAATTAAAACACAACTGTTTGAGAACAAGGAGTACTTTGACATCTATATTTGTTCAGAACAATTTTTTAGAGAAACAGTTTGGCCTAAACCATTAATAAATACTTAATATTTCTGTTTAGTGAAGTATTATCTTAACCATAAACTATGGAGATCTTGGATTAAACAAGCTTTATTTGGGTTCACACACTAATTAATTCCTTAGATGTCTTTTGTGTATAAGAAACAAAAATTGGGCAGATATAAACAGTGTCTTTTTTTGCCCCAGATTTTTTTATGGTAGACTTCTCACTTTACCTATTTGCTATGGCAGATGTTCGATCTTGTACTATGGATATTGCATCTTTACTGTTGCTGCAGGTACATGACTTTATATTTGGGTTTTTAATTTTAATTAATTAATTTTTCAGAACAAATGCAATGTCGATTATGCATTTATCAATATGACTGATCCTTCATTCATTGTTCCATTTTATCATGTAAGCTTCCCTCTTTCCCTCAGTAAATAATTGATACTGTATTAGTATTTCTCTATGTATCATGTTGCTATGTCTATGTTTAATAGAGAGTTGATCTGACAGGCTTTTAATGGCAAGAAATGGGAAAAGTTCAACAGTGAAAAGGTGGCATCACTTGCATATGTTCGCATCCAGGGAAAAGCTGCCCTTATTGCTCACTTCCAGAATTCTAGCTTGATGAATGAAGATAAGCTGTAGTATGCTGAATTGTAGTATGCTATTGGGCTTCATGGCTTACTACTCTATAACCCCATATCAAAAAATATGTAAGCCAATCACAATTGCATTACTATCATACTATGTCTAAATCTGTGTAGTTCATAATGTATTTAAAAATTACTTTGCCTTTGCTTTAAAAATCCATAATTTTGTCTCCAAATTTTGAAAGCTTATAATACTTCACCTCTTTTTAGTTTATTGTATACTGAGAGTATATGTATGTTTGTGAAGCAACGAACCTTGCTGCGTGCATTGCCTTAGATCACTTTACTGGCTCCAAGCTAACTGTCCCCCACCAACAGATGAAAGTAAAATAACAAAGTAAATGAAAGAAAAATAACAAAGTAATTTTGCCTTGAGTGGAGGTCTGCTACTGACTTTGGGTTGATCTTTTGTTGGAAATGATGCCTGAGATATGGAAATAAAGCCCCATGGAGCTGAGGTCTGAACAGAACTGGTGAAGTGGTGAGCAGAGATGAAATCTGAGTTAATTGAGGGAAGCTGATCTAGGATTGGCTCCAATGGAGGAATAAGGAGGTCCACTAAAGTTTGGTGGACTCTTTGGCCTGTCTGGGGTTTTATGGTTGGAAGAGAGATATTTTGGAGGGGTGTTGGAGGTATAAAGAGGGTGGAAACTGAGATGATAAAGCCCTTGGAAGGCAACTGTGCAGGTCTGATCTGCTGAATTGCAGCTGGTTTGAGCTGTTGAAATAAAATTTCCTGGTAGTAGCTGCAATCCAAAGCTCTATGGAGTAGAGGATGTGGTTGCCATGAAGTTGCTTTGATGATAGCACCTTTATAAGCATCAACAAGTTCTCTCATTCTCAATGTTCACTTCTTTCTGTATATGTCTGTGACTTATACTCTAGAAATCTAGATTGATATTTCACATTATATCTCTATTTTGCCTCTTATGTGTGGATTAGCACTTATTATATTCTTTTGCATTTCACAGATAAAACAGAGCTACAATGTGTTCCTAGTAGCTTTGACTCTGTGGAAGAGTATGTTTTTGCATAGGCTGCTTGTGGACTGAACATTAAATTACCGAAGGAAAAGATTGAAGATATTGATGCCGGAGATGTGTACAATGAGTTGGCAGTTGTGGGGTATGCAGAAAACATTTAAAAGTTCTACAAGGAAGCTGAGGTAAACCACCTTCTGTCATTTATACTCTTTGATTAATGAATTTTAGCTTCTTGCATATATATATATATATATATATATATATATATATATATATATATATATATATATATATATATATATATATATATATATATTATTTTTTTAATAAAATAAAAGACTTTTCGAGACACCTACAATGGAGCAGGTGTCTTAGATAATATTTAATAATAAAATATATATACCTCTATGTATACCTCTATATATGAAACTACCTCTAGATTCGTATTGTTTACTAGGAAACAATAAGAGGAGGTTCTGTTGTAAATTAAGTAGCTATATATAAATGCCTTTCTATTCATGTGTTCCTATATATACAAATTAAAGTGTGCTTAATCTTTGTGGTTTGGTGTTAAGTGCCAAAATCCTCCCTGCCAAAATCCTTATATACAAATTAAAGTGTGCTTGTGGTTTGGTATTGATATTCTTGGTTGCAGTGGCATTATATAGAGGATGCAATGTGTTTTGTTTTGCTTGGGCCTTGAGGAAGAGAAAACTAGAAAGTAGGCAAAGCATGATTGGTAGATTGATAAATGCCATCCATCCCACATGGTAGTTGCCAATTGGGAGCATTTGTATTCATATTAGGAAAGTATTGCCAATGCATTGATTTTACTCTACTTGAACAGACTCTAGTATGCCATTTTAGTGTTTCCTGTCTAGCAAGTTGCCATTTTAGTGTTTCCTGTCTAGCTTTTCTGTACTATAACCTTCCAGATTGGAGAGCTTTCTGAATTATTCCTAACTTATTTTGCATTTCATTGCAAATTATTTATATCTATACTAATTTATTTTCTTACTTTTTACATGTAGTTTCAACAAGTTGATTATGACAAAGCGGTTATTCATCTGGTGCGTTCTGAATGGGCCGATATTCTATCAAGTCATATAGAGTAGGTATGATTTGGACATTAGAACGTTGTGATCATTTGGACTTGAATTGGTTCGTGGAATTGTTTTTTTGTGTAGTAGTATTATGACTTGGATGATAATTAGAATTGGTCATGGAAGTCTTTTGACTTGTTATTTTGAACCTTATTAGCTTGTGCACAATTATGTAACTACACTTTGCAACATATGGTGAATGGATAAATTTTTTTTTATATGATTATAATTTAAGCAGGTGAAAAACGGTTAAAAACCATTGTCTATTTTACAATAGACAACAGTTAGAAACCGTTGACTTTTCTACAAAAGACAACAGTTTATGGGTGTGACAAAAGCGATTTCAACAACACACAATAGACAATAGTTTATAACTGTTGTCTTTTAAAGAAAAGACAACAGTTAAAAACCGTTGTCTATGTACGTGACTTTTAACAACACTGGTTTCAACAACGCTTAATAGATAACGGTTAAAAAATCGTTGTCGTTGGTAGAAAAGACAACGGTTAATAACCGTTGTCTATGTGAGTGACTTTTAACAACACCGGTTTCAACAACACTTAATAGACAACGGTTAAAAAATCGTTGTTGTTGGTAGAAAAGACAACGGTTAATAACCGTTGTCTATGTGCGTGACTTTTAACAACACCGGTTTCAACAACACTTAATAGACAACGGTTAAAAAACCGTTGTCGTTGGTAGAAAAGACAACGGTTAATAACCGTTGTCTATGTGCGTGACTTTTAACAACACCGGTTTCAACAACACTTAATAGACAACGGTTAAAAAACTGTTGTCGTTTATAGAAAAGACAACGGTTAATAACCGTTGTCTATGTGCGTGACTTTTAACAACACCGGTTTCAACAACACTTAATAGACAATGGTTAAAAAACCGTTGTCGTTTCTAGAAAAGACAACGGTTATTAACCGTTGTCTATGTGCGTGACTTACAACAACACCGGTTTCAACAACACTTAATAGACAACGGTTAAAAAACCGTTGTTGTTTCTAGAAAAGACAACGGTTAAAAAACTGTTGTCTATGCGCGGGACTTACAACAACACCGGCTTCAACAACAGAAATTATACCCTTACGACAACGGTTATTAACCGTTGTCTATGTGCATTTTTCTTGTAGTGAGTCTAAGTACCATAACTGAATGTTCTATCTAATCCATAAACCTGTATCCCATCAATCCAGGTTTATATTAGGCACAGAGTTTGGTTGACGAATAACTACTAGTTATTCAGTTCAACCAGACCACTTAATAAGCCTAGTCAATTTGCACTACTTAATTAAGGCCCTAATATATAATATATATTATTAGGAAAAATCTTATAGCTTGCCATTTGATTTGCCGAAAGAATTGTCGGATTTATTTCGCTGGCTACGGTCTCCGTATTGACGAGCAACGATATTGAACTTTACGTGGACGACGGCGGTGGGTGGTGTTATGACGAGGTGCTTGGGCGCTGCAATGAGAGGGCGACGGCGACAAAGCTAGCGTTGCACCGGAGAGACGGCAGAGGCGATGCTGGCTTTCCCGGCGACGTCGTTGGTTCCTTTCCCCCTCCAAGCGACGCCGGCGATGGGTTGTCGCTACTACTGTGGCTCTTGTCGACGACGGACGGGAACTGGTGGCGTCGCAGTGAGGATGGTGGCGGAAGATGGCGCTGCGAAGATGAGAAACGCCGGCGACGAGGCTGGTCTCCCGGCGACGTCCAGCTTCCTCTACCCTTTCAAGTGACGGATTCTTCCCTGCTTCTTCCCTGCTTCGCTGTTGACGATGCTACTGATCTTCTGGTGGCGCAAGGAAGAAGGCGAAGGAGTGCGTACTGGTACATAGCAATTTACCTTTAATTCATTATTTTTACCATATTTAATTGCTTTAGGTAATATTACATATTAATTAGGATACATGGTAATTATTTAGTTCCAAATTGCCATATTAATATTATCTTAATTAATATTGTAATTTGTTTTGACAAATGGTAAAAATATGGTAATTGCTTGTTTTTGGATGATGCCTCTAGTTTTCCTTAATTTTGGCATTGGCTTCATAATTAAATTATTATTCAATTTTAAGCAAATATTAAGTAATTTAATATTGAGGTGCATATTAAATTGCCTTAAGTATTACAATTTATTTAGGATATGTATGAGTTTTTTTTGAAAGTTACTGGCTCTATTACATTGTAGTATCTGTTCATATACTTTCTCAACCTACTGAAACACAAAGAACCGATAACGCCTCCACTGAGGCTCGAACTTATAATCTTCCAAATGGAAGTCCAACCCGGATACCATTGGACCACATAGTCCTGGTGGATATGTATGAGTTAATATATATTAATATGCAAAATCCAAGCATGCTAAGTATTTTTATAAATATATTGTTATAATTATACATTTAGAAAAGCATGTTTTAAGGATGAATTTAGCATATTATTAACTCATAGTCTAAATATTAAATATCATTCAACCTTGGATCCTTAGGTCAATTTTGAAAATTATGACCTACTAATTTAAGGTAACTTGTTTTGGGTTCCCATTTAATTTTGGGCATATTTTAGTCCTATATTTCACTTGGGACATTAAAACTTATTTTGAACAAGCTATTTGGGACCTATCTTGGGTCATTAAAGTTTGGATCCCACCATTATTGAGTGATATTTTAATAATAATTATAGCTATTTTATTTTAACTTATAACATGTTTATTATGGTAATAATATTGATTATTATGCATAACATGTTCACTAAGTCTTAATTATTATTGATTACCATATTTTGTTAATGGTATTCATTGTTGGTAATAATATTAAGTTTGGATATATTTCACCTAGACCATTTTATATCCATGTTATAACTCACTTGGACCATTGAGTTTATGGGTCTAATTTGAGTGATTAAGTGCTATAATTATTATCTTGGGTCTATTTATGAGCCATTAAGAATTTAAGGATTATAATTGTTATTTTGACCATTAAGAATTACAACTATTGTTTAAGTTGATTATATTTTTAATCTATCAATAGTTTTCAGGCCATAATAATAATATTAATTCCATTAATAATATAGTAAGCAATATAGTTGATATATTGCCCTCCATACTCCCACTAGCTCAACTCTAAGAATGCATGCTAAGATCAAATATGACTCTATTAAGCTTGTAATGGGGCTACGGGTGCATGGCTAACAAAGAAGTGGTAAAGACGATTAACAAAAAGGAAGAATGTCACAATTATCCATCTTGTCTAAGCTTAAGAAGAGATAAGACAATACAACCAAAGGAGCAAAAATCACTTAAGAACAAAGCAACTCTCTAAAAAAGTGGGGGTCCAAACTTCAAACTTTCAATCTTTCTTCTTTCTTTTCTTTTCTTTTCTCTTTTTCTTGATTTCTCTTTTGATTTTTTTTCTTTGAATTTCTTTTGAAAAAACTATCAAGTGAACCAACTTTAAACAAACAATCAAGACCCAACACTTAAACATTTGTAACAAAAATTGCTTTTTAGATACAAGCTCCATAAAAACTCTTCTACAAACATTTTAAATACAAAAGCTCCATTCTCTCAAGGGTGGAAGGAAAAACATTTGGCTAAAGGCTAAAGGTTTTGATGCGGGTTAGTACAAGGAAAAACAATCACAATAAGGGATAAGTGCTTAGCACGTATTTAAACAAATAAAGGCTCAAAGGGGACACATGGGATAAAAACATATGTAAGGACAGGCTTAAAGGCTATGGGTTAAACGAAAATGGCCTAAATCAGTTCAAAACATGGAAAACCTAGACTTCACTTAAGGAGTAATGAGGCAAGTTCTAGCAAAACACCCATGACCGGAATCTCACATAATCCTTCACTAGCAATGCATAACACACAAGATCAAAAATTAATCCAAATATTGGGTGGTTAATAAGACTATTGGCAAGAGAATAAATCAATCATGTGTTACACCTCACATCATCAATCTCAAATTGAATTGCAACAAGTACCACCAAAACAAACCACAAACCCACAAGAGAGAGAAATTGTAACTACATGCTATGACAAGTAACCTATTAACAACAAGAACATAAATCCCCCAAGCAAAAATTTTGAAAATAACCCCAAATTTTGGATCCTCCCCCACACTTAAAATTTTGCATCGTCCTCGATTTAAAAACCCAAAAACACAAGGAAGACAAGAGAAAAGAGAAAGATAGAAAGCAATAAAAACACACAAACTAAAATATGCTAAATAAAACGAAAAACTACAAAGCAATAAATGAAAGCAATATAAAGGATAACATGGGGTGCCTCCCATGAAGCGTTAAGTTTAACGTCGTTAGCTCGACGTAACCTCTTATGGAGTGCTCATCCAGGTTGATCTGCGAGGTTCACCTCTCCACCTAAGAAATTCTTCCACTTAATATGCACCTCATGAGTCATCACAAAACCGAGATCAACATGCACCCAGGAGTTGCAATTAACCATAAGACAATTCTCCACTTCATACAACTTTGGCTTATCAAGACCATTAAACTCAACTTTCTCCTCCCCAAAATAAAAAATCATGGATCCCGTTCTTGAATCAATTATTGCACCCGTTGTGGCTAAGAAAGGTCTCCCCAAAATGATTGGAGTGTTGGGATTCTCTTGAGCAGCTATTACAAGGAAATCACAAGGCACAAAATACTTGTCAACAAGGATTGTGACATCTTCAAGAATTCCAATAGGGCTTGTAGTTGATTGGTAGGCCATTGTCAAAATAGTACGGATCGATCGTGGATCTCCCAACTTCAACTTTTTACAAATAGCAAGAGGCATGACATTAACACTAGCCCCTAGATCACAAAGGGATCTCTTGATTGTATGGCCACCAATAACGCAAGGGATTGTGAATTGCCCCGGATCTCTACGCTTCCTAAGGCTCCTTAGCTTCCTTCTTTACGAGACACGGCCCGGTACTCTTGAGCCATAGCAATCATCTCATGATCTCTAAATTTCCTTCACTTAGCAAGAATATCCCTCAAAAATATTCCATAAGAAGGGACTTGGGAAAGCAAATCAAGTAAGGGAATTGAAACTTTCAAACTCTCTACTACATATAAAAAAAATTTCCACCTACTCTCTTTTGCTTGCTTTTGAAAAGGATGAGGAAAGGGCAAGGATGGTTCATACCTTCTTACGGGCTTCTCTACCTCATCATGAACTTGTGGATTATTCTTCACAACCGCTGGCTCAACTGCTTCCTCCTCAAATTTCTCCCCAATCTCCACATCAACAATTTTAGTTGGAGTTGATATTTCGATTGGGAGAGATGGTTCTCCAAGTATCTTCCCACTCCTTGTAACAATAGCATTGACATGTTCTCTTGGGTTTTTTGTGCTAGCTGGCAACTTCCCAGTGAGTCTTGTGCTAGAAGTAGAGGCTTGATTTGCAAGTTGATTTCTAGCATTTTATTGTGGGCACCCAATTAATCCAACCTCTCAGTTACTTGCTTAAGTCTCTCATCTGTTTGTAATTGAGACTTTAGCAACATACTCATCATGGCCTCCAATTGTGGCGGTGGTAGAGCATCCAAAGTGGGTAAAGGAGGTTTAGGTTGAGATTGCATACCTTGGAATTCTTGCCCTTGAAAACCCGGTGGAGCTCTAATGTTAAAGTGTTGTGGATTTGCATCCCCCATTTGGATTACTCCACGAAAAACCTAGGTGATTCCTAGAAGAATTTGGATTATAGACCCCTTGAGGTTGATAAGATTGTTGTGGTGACCTATTATATCCAACTAAGTTTATATGCTCCATGGGAGATAGGGAACTTGAATCATTGAGACACTCTTCCAAATTATGTCCACCACCACAAAGCTCACACATCAAAACTTGAGAATGAGGAATAGGATGAATAGAATCATAACTCACAGTTTGATTTTTGATAGTGAATTGAGCTAGTTTTTGAACCAATGAAGCCACATTATCCACCTTGGCTGACAAAGCTGAGATTTGCTCCACTTCATGAATACCTCCCAGAGGTTTTTCAGAAGATCTCTCAGAGTACCATGTTGAACCATTCATAGCAATCTTCTCATAAAGTTCTTCGGCTCGAATCGGTTCCAACACAGTAAATGAATCGCCCGAAGAAGCATCAACTAAAATCCTTGAGTTATCAAGCAAACCTTCATAAAATCCCAACTTCTATCCCATGGTGCGGACACTGCCTCTTTAATTCCTTAAATCTCTCCCAAGATTCGGTTAGAGATTCACTTGCCAATTGCCTGAAATTTTGGATTGCCCTCATCATCCTTTGAGTCTTGGAAATTGGGTAGAACTTTTTCAAGAACTCCCCATGTAGTTGATCCCATGTAACAAAGTGGTTGTCTGGAATTGAGATAAGCCAATTGTGAGCTTTATCCTTCACTGAAAAAGAAAAAAGACGCAACTTTATGGCATCTTGAGAGACTCCATTTATTTTGAAGGTGCCACACACCCTTAGGAACTTGGTGATATGAGCATTGGGATCCTCCGTGGGTAACCCTCCAAATTGATTCGAAGCAACCATATGTAGAATGGCCGGTTGATTTGAAAGTTGTTGGCCTCCACACCCAGAACATTAATGCAATCATGCTCCTCAATATTAGGAGCAATGTAGTCAGACATGGATCTCCCTGGGGGTAGTGGTTGATTGACTCCATTATCTTCCCCCTCTCCATTGAGGTTCAAATTGATGTTTAACGGGTCTTGTGACATCCTCTTTTGCTTTCTAAGGAACTTGGCTTGCTTTTCGATCTCAAGGTTCAAAGGCAATAATCCTTATTTCCCTAAAGATCGTGTGCGCATATAACACAAGTCCTTTGATCCAAAAATCACAACTCAACAACAGAAACTTGTTATAGGTTAGCAAAAATAAAATAAAATAAAAACAAAAGTGAACTAGACTCCTAGAATAATGTTAATACTTAAACGCCACTTCCCCGGCAACGGCGCCAATTTGATTGCAGTATATTTCTCAAACAAATAATTACTCGGAGTAACGAGTTATCGATCCACATGGAAGTGGAGTGTATTAAGCACTAGCTGCAAATCTATTCTTATGAAGCTAATCCTAATGTTTAACATGGATGGTTGCATAAAATAAGCAAAGCAAAATATAAGGGTTGTGAAACAATAGAGAGAGAGCAAGATTCATGGGATTCAAGTATTTAATCACCTAGTGTCAATCTAAGTTCAATATTAAATCTGGGTTTAAACAAGTGTGAGAATGCAAGATGGTATAGAGTTACTCCCGTAGTCTCTAACCCTAGTGAATATCTACTCCCGTGGTATAAACACCCAACGATATAGAACATGCATCCAATGTAAATTCCTAATTACTACCATCTCCCGATGTGCAATAATCAAGAATTAAACTCCCTAACATATATTGCCCTCTCCCAAGGTGCAACAGTTAAGTGCAATTGTGTGTGCCCTAAATTATGCCCAATTCCTATGTGACACAAAGAAGGCTTTGAAACAAGTAATTATTGTCACAAATTACAAGAATCAACAATATAATCACAATTGCAACACAAGTATAATACCCAAATAATAATATATTAAGAATTTGATAAACAGACACATACGTTCATAAACAGTTTTTACCCAAGAATCTCTAATGGAATTTAGCCAAGCATGGCTAAATTATACATAGCAAATATAATAAAGAGTTTACAAATAATCAAAGAGAGTACAAGAATAAACCAAGTTATTTTTTCTAATCTCCCTAACTTTCTTCTTGCTTCCAAAGACAACTTGTAGCTCTCAATTTTCTCTCTTTCTTGTCTCCAAAACTCTGAATAATTCCCTAGGGTTGAGTAAAGATGGGCGTTTTATAGTTGAAGCTCAATAGGAATAGATTAGGAAATTTCCACACAACTTTCCAAATTCTTGCCCAGTGACGTAGGTCTGATTTTCAGGCTTATGTTTACCCTTTTCCTTTCTAATATAGACTTTGATGTCTGTAAAAGAGTTGTAGCTCTTCAAGTCCTCTTTCCAATGGCGCAATAATCACTTCATTTGGATATTTCTAGGCTGAGATATGGTCCAAAAACCAAACTATCGCCAATCTGTGCGAGAATCTGCTCTTTGAAAAGTGATGAAACTTACTGAAATTTTTCGATGCGTCGAGTTTTTTGCAGAGTCATAGTTTGTGTCCCTTCAAGTCTTCTTTCCAATGACGCAAGAATCACCTAAATTGGACATTCCTAGAGTGAGATATGATCAAAATATTAAGGTGTCGCCAAATTCAGCGGAAATTACAACTCTTTGGTCTTTTGTTCCACTTTTCCCTTGTTTTGTTCTTGTGATCAAATCCATTGAAAGTACCACTATTTGGCTCTCTTTGAAGCATTTTAGTCACCTCCTTAGCTTCAGATTGACTTTGTTTTGGCTCCAAACTCGTCCTAGAACTTTTTCATTGCTTTTACACTTGACCTACTACGGTTCCAAAACACTAACAAACACCATAAAACATTCAAAACAAGTGTAAACCATATATACATGATAAAACAAGGGAATATGCAATTAAAGTAACATTTTCATGAACTTAAACCCGATAAATAGATTCAAACTAACACTAGAAACATATACAATTAGGCTCATATCAATTGACTAATTTAAAGGTAGGTAATGAATATAGGAGATTAGGAGTGTTTCAGTAAGTAATGCTATGTGAGGCAGTAAATATTATTAAGACTATGTTATCCATATTAGACTAGGACTATGTTATCCATATTAGACTAGGACTATATTATTCGTGTTTGACTAGGATTCTATCTAGTATCTATATATTCGCTCTTTGTACTCTCAGACATTATGATTGAATACAACACAATCTATATTCTCATCTGGTACCAGTTTACAGGTTTTCTCGATCTCATGGAGCTAGGGTTTAGCGCTTAAGAGTGTCACTAATTACAATTGTTGGTTGATGTGATTCCATAATTAGAATGAGCACTTGTTCGGAGGCGACGGAACCGTGTCAAATTTGTAAAGGTTTCGGTCACACGGGAGCTAATTGTTTATGGCGCTATGATGAACCGTGTCAAATTTGTAAAGGTTTCGGTCACACAGGAGCCAATTGTTTTTGGCGCTATGATGATCCGTATCAAATTTGTAAATGTTTCGGTCACACGGGAGCCAATTGTTTACGGCGATATTCAGGGGCTCCAGGTTCTCAGCGTTTTTCACCCTCCCTGGCTCCTCAGGCGAATGTAGCCGTTTCTGGTGATGACTCGGGTAGCCCACATGAGTGGTTTCCTGATACTGATGCTACCAACCATGCTACGCCCAATCCTTCTTTGTTGACCTCTACGACGGCTTATGATGGCCCTGAGACTCTTCGTGTTGGTAGTGGTACAGGTTTGCCTATTTTTAATGTTGGTTCATCTTCGTTAGCCACTAATTCTAGGTCTTTTAAGTTAAATGATGTTTTGCATGTTCCTGATCTTTCTAGTTCATTATTATATGTCCAGCGTTTTGCCAAAGATAATAATGTTTTCTTTGAGTTTCACCCACTTTGTTTCTTTGTGAAAGACATTTTGACCAAGAAAGTCCTATTTAAAGGGCATGCATCTGATGGCCTGTACTCCTGGCCTGCGTCTTCTCATCATCCAGCTGCATTCGTTGCTGCGCGTTCCTCTTTTGTCTGGCATATGCGGTTGGGAGATCCGCACTCTTGAGTCTTACGCAAAATTTTATAGTCTTCGTCTGCAAGTACTTTTAATTCGAAAGATCTTCCTAATGTTTGTTCCTCTTGTCAATTGGGAAAATCATCTCATGTTGACACTACTAGTACACATCCTTTAGAATTAATATATTCTGATATTTGGGGCCCTGCGCCATTACTTTCTGCGAATGGCTTTAAATATTTTGTGTTGTTTGTGGATGATTACAAACGGTATATATGGTATTATCCGATGCGTGCCAAATCTGAATTATATGGCATATTTGATAAGTTTCGGTCACTTGTTGAACGTTGTTTTTCTCGCAAGATTATTTCTTTTCAATCTGATTTAGGGGGAGAATATAAGAAGCTTGGTTCCACCCTTTCTTCTCTAGGTATTCGTCACAGACAATCTTGTGCCTATACACTACAAGAAAAATCGCGAATTTTTTCCGTCGCGAATCACGTTTTGTGACGGAATTCATTCCGTCGTCTATCGCCTTGTCGTATTTTGATAGGCGACGGAATAGTTCCGTCGCGAAATATGGCGACGGAATTCACGACGGAAAAAGGCGTCGCAAAATTGCGACGGAAATATTTCCGTCGCAATCCCGTCGCTATATTTGAAACGAATATTCCGTCACCTTATTACTTTTCCGTCGCAAATTCCATCGCGATTCTATTGCATTGAATCCAACAAATATTCCATTGCGAAACTTATATTCTGTCGCGATTCCATCGCATTTTTGTTAATTATTTTTAAAAAATTATATAAAATTATTATTTTAAATAGTAATGAATGTTTTAAAAATATTAATATAAAACTACAATAATATAAAAAACACTATTAATTCTAAAATAAAATATAACATAAATCCAAAATATTATCAATCTACATTGAGTTCAAGTCATAATACATTATCAATCTACATTCTCAATTCTCACAGTAAGATCAACCACAGAAACATCTACAGTGGGAACTCTGAAGGCCATTCCAGTTAACTTTCCATTAAGGGCTGGGAGTACCTTCCCAACAGCCTACATAATAACGCATGCAAATTAACCAAAGTGATCGAATGTGTGGGAGCCATAATAGCATTTATTGAATGAAGCAGCTCTTCCACCTCTCCAATCCTTCATGGATGGACCATCAACCGTCTTCTAAGTAGCTGGAAAGCATATGAACGGTTTGATATCCCATACAAACAATAGTCCAAATCAGTAACATAATACATAACATATACAAGTACAACTACTAACCAGTGATGGAGTGGAGCAAGACAATTAGTAGTAGTGTAGCCATTGGAAACAATGTCAAACTCGGGCTTGTATTCCTTCTCGTTTACTGCCACAACAAACATTGGGGCATCCTTGCTAGGAGCAGATATCACAACCTTCCTAGCACCACCCTAATCAAACCAACCAAGTAGATAGTTTAATTACTCAATTATATACACAAACTTGAATTCGATTATCATTAAGTGACTAATTTACCTTCCATTCAAATAATCATAATTTTAATGAATAAAAATACAAGAAACAAATACTTATTGAGGCATCTAAACAGCCACAAATTTTTTTAAAAAATAATAATTACAATAACAGTAAACACAATAAGTCACTCATAAGTTTGATATGATCTTTGAGTTGACAGTCATGAACTTCTACCCTATACATAACAAATTCAATTTACATAAAAGACTAAAAGTGTTTCCAGTTCAAGACAAACAAATAACATTAAAGACATCACCACAATGTTTTGAGATCTTATGAAGACCTAAACAATTCTAAGGATGAAGGATCATTTCATATATCATATTTTAAGAAATGATATATTGTTTAACAAGATCTGACTGCTCATATTTTAAGAAATGAATAGTTTTGAAAATCAAATGTCAACTCCTATGGGAGTGCTCCCTGTCAAGCCCACACTGCCAAGTAACCATTATGAAGGCATATATGAAGCTCAAATATATCTAACATATTATGGGAACAATTTCGTAAAACCAGATAAATCCATATGATGATTGAGGTGTTCTCTTCTAAGTTGACATTGTCCACAGAAACTGAAGTAATATTGTAACATAGAAAAACAGGTATCACAATAAAAAAATTAGTACAAGAAATCAATTGTCCATGGCAGATTGGCAGGCAGTGATGAAAAAAAAAAAAAAAAAAAGTAGAAAGCTATAGGCTATAGTGCATGGACCACCAGGACATGATCTGGTAGCAAAGCGTGAAATAGTGAATATCCTCTGTCCAAAAGAAAAACAACAGTGAATAAAAGAAAAGAGAAAAAGGAAAAGGTTTGGGGGGCTGGCTACCTTTTCTGAGAGGTGTTGTTGGGCACAGCTGTGGGTGTTGTATTTGCAGGTGCCTTCTTTTCTGAACAACTCTGAACCTCTACTCCTTTGTTGCAACCAGGCTGTGATGATTCCTGAGCCTGTGGCCTCACAGTCACACCCATACCTTGATGGCCCTGTGAACTCAGCTGAAGAAATGAAGAGAATTTGTGGGGGGCTTGACTACCTCCATTAACACACTCCATAAACCCTCTCTTCCCACCATTAGACAAATACCCAAAACTGAGAAGTGAAGAAGACTCCTCCCTTCCTCTGGACCACCCTCCATCTGGTGGACCAAGCCTCAGCTCAAGCTTTTCCTCCTCAGAACCGCCGCCATACCTTTCACCCTTTCTTGCATATTCCTCCATCTCTTTTGTCTCAACAATACCCACTCTCAATAAACACAACCAAAAACAAAGAACTACAAAGACCTTAGCTTGCTGCAAAAAAAGAAACCAACAAGGCATTATCTTCAAGGCAAAAAGAAAAGAAAAGGAGATCATATATAGTAAAGTCAACAAGAAGAAAAAATATGAAATTTTTTACCTTAAAACTCTATCCAAAACTGAAAGCAAAGGAAACCCACATGCTTAAACCTCAACAAAAAGCAGCAATCTTTCGTGGCTACTCAAAACCAAGAAACCACCCAAAAACCTCACGTTTTTGGTTAAATTTAACTCCAATTCTAAGATAACTTTCATCTCAACAGCTCAATCAAATGCCAAATGAGCAATGAATTTATGTATGCATACCTAATGTTTAGCATTAATTTTACTCTTTTTTTTTTTTTGTTCTCAATGGGTATTCTTTAAACAAAACAAGTAAAATGATAACACTCAGTCAAAACATGACAACAGCACAATAGTAAACAGCAAGGATTGCTGAACATACAAACAGGAACTAAATAAGTTCACCTGCAGACAGTTGACAGAAAGGATCTAGAAATATCCAGTTTATGAAGTTTTGCTTTAAACGAAATAATAAAGAACTACTTTATGATTCAGCCCTAGACAAACCGAGTATAGGAGGTTTGCAGTCCTTCCCACACCGAAGCAACCTAGAGGTAGATTCACTAATGGGCGAGGAGCAGTCACACAGACGGAACAGTCAACAGAGATGGATTTATAGAATTACCTATTCTCACAGACGGAGGAAGAAGTCTGCTGCGACGGAGGACTGCAACGGCGCTCTGATGCGACGGCGCTCGGCTGCGACGGCAAGGGCGCTTGGCTGCGACGTCGACGGCGCTCGGCTGCGACGGCAATGGCGCTTGGCTGCGACGGCGACGGAGCTCGGCGGCGACGACGACGGAGTGGGACTGCGATGGCGTTCTGCGTCGGCTGCGTCTATCACACTATCTAAAACTTAGGCATGTTAGGGTTTTGATTTTTTTTATTATATTTGATTTGATTTTAATTTTAATTTGATTGATTTGATTTTAAAAAAAAAAAAGTAAAAAACGACGAAGTTTATTGCTAAAAGAAAATAAAATTTAAAAACACATATTGCGACGGAACTAATTCCGTTGTTAATTCCGTCGCAATATTTAGTCAATGCACCAAAAATTATTTATTTTCGTGATGTAAACAAGTTTTTCGTTATTTCGCGACGGAACGCAAATCGGTCGCCGTTTCCGTCGCGAAATGGACGATGAAATTTAATTCCGTCGTAAATTCTATCGTTAAAATTTTGCTGCCAATATTTCGCGGGTTTTATTTTCACTTTGCGCCAAGTTTCGCGACGGAATTAAGTTCCGTCGCTCTTTCCGTCGCAAATTTGCAACGGAAGCTATTCAGTCGCAAAATCGGTCGCTATATTGCAACGGATTAATATCCGTCGCGATTTTCCGTCGCAATTCGCAATTTTTCTTGTAGTGATACTCATGAACAGAATTGACGGGTGGAGCGCAGGCATCGTCATGTTGTTGAGACAGGACTGTCCTTAATGGCTCAAGCATCTGTTCCTTCTCGTTTCTGGGACTATGCTTTTGAGACTACTGTCTATCTTATAAATAAAATGCCCACTCGTGTTTTGTCTGATGAGTCACCACACTTTCGTTTGCATCGTTCTCCCCCATCCTACTCTTACTTGCGTGTATTTGGTTGTTTGTGCTTTCCTGTTTTGCGTCCATATAATCGAAATAAGCTACAATTTCGTTCATCTCCCCTCTTTCTGGGTTACCCCCCGTCTTATCGTGGCTATCGTTGTTTAGATACTAACACTAACAAGGTCTTTATCTGTCGCCACGTGCGGTTCGATGAAGCTGTGTTTCCTTTTGTTTCTCCTATTGGCTCGCAGGCCACCGCACCGGTTCTGACAAGCCGAGGGAATGATGTCTCGGCCACCTTTGTTGATAGCACTCGGAAGATTGACGAGCCCGTGTTGGCTTCTGGCCATGGTGACGGTGCTGGTCACGAGCAGTCCGCATCGAGTGAGCAGACTGTCTCGGACCAGCAGGTTGAGCAGCGCGGCAAACCGCACGGGCGTCCTCGGCGATCCACTCCGCTTCCTCAATTGCATGGCATGAACACTCGTAGCTCGGGTCCGCATCAACATGTTGCCTTAACCACTACTTCCACCGTGGTGTCTGAGCCTACCTGTTACTCTCAGGCGGTCAAGTTTCCTGAGTGGCGTGATGCAATGGACGCAGAATTCACTGCCTTGGTTCATAATCATACATGGCGTCTTGTTCCTTCTCAACCAGGTATGAATGTTGTTGGTTGCAAGTGGGTTTTCAAAACCAAACGGAAGGCCGATGGTTCAATAGAACGTCATAAAGCACGATTGGTGGCCAAGGGTTTTAACCAGATTGCTGGAGAGGACTTTTTTGAGACATTTAGTCCTGTGGTTAAACCCACTACGGTGCGTCTTCTCTTATCTTTAGCCGTATCGCGTGGGTGGTCTATTCGCCAGTTGGATATTCACAATGTTTTTTTGAATGGCAAGCTAGCTGAGACTGTTTACATGCGCCAGCCACCTGGTTATGAGGATCAGACATTACTTAATCATGTGTGTTTGCTTAAAAAATCTCTCTACGGTCTCAAACAGGCTCCACGTGCATGGTTCACAAGGCTACATGATTTTCTAGTTTCTGTGGGCTTTTCACCTTCAAAGACTGATGTATCTCTTTTTATCTATTCTCGTGATAATGTTCGTCTTTGTTTCTTGGTGTATGTTGATGACATTTTTATTATGGGGTCTGACTCAGACCGTGTTACTGCTCTTATTAATAAATTGGCACTTGAGTTTAAAGTTCGTGATATGGGTGTGCCTTCTTTCTTTTTGGGAATTGAAACTGTCCCGTTATCTGGTGGTATGCTTTTATCTCAACAACGGTACATGAAGGATATTCTCAAACGTGCTGGCATGGTGGACTGTAAGCCAGTGGTCACGTCTGTCTCTACCGCGAAAATCACCGACGATGTTGTCACTCCCTATGTCGATCCAACACAATACAAAAGTCTTGCTGGTGCTCTCCAATATCTTACGGTAACTCGTCCTGATCTGTCTTATGTTGTTAATCTCGTGTGTTAACATATGCATGCGCTCACTACTACGGACTAGGCCTCTCTAAAAAGAGTCCTACGATATATCAAAGGCACCCTGCATTTTGGTCTGCGTATTTCTCGGTCTGCGTCGATGGATATTCACGCCTATTCTGACTCAGATTGGACTGGCGATCCGAATGATCGCAAGTCTACTAGTGGTTTTGCTGTGTTCTTGGGGAGTAATCTTATATCTTGAGTTTGTCGGAAGCAACGGACAGTAGCACGTTCTTCAACTGAAGCAGAATACAAGGGTCTGGCTGATGTATTGCTGAGGTTACATGGCTTGTTTCTCTGCTACACGAGATCGGCATCCCACCTGCGTCTCCTCCTCGACTATGGTGTGATAATTTGGGAGCTACTTACTTATGTGCCAATCCAGTGTTTCATGCCCGCACGAAGCACATTGAGATTGACTATCATTTTGTTCGCGATAAAGTAGCCAAAAAGGAGTTAGATTGAGGTGCACTTTATTTCAACCAATGATCAACTGGCAGATATCTTCACCAAGTCTCTTTCGTCTATTCATTTTAATACTCTCCGTGACAAGCTCAATGTTTTGGCTAGCCAACCTTGTGCTTGAGGGATAGTATTAGGACTATGTTATCCATATTAGACTAGAACTATGTTATCCATATTAGACTAGGACTATATTATTCGTGTTAGACTAGGATTCTATCTAGTATCTATATATTCGCTCTCTGTACAATGTACTCTCAGACATTATGATTGAATACAACACAATCTATATTCTCATCAATATGACATAATTTTAAGAGAAAACATTAGAACAGTAATATTTCTCTACTAAATATGAATGCTTTGGAATTGAAATTAAAGCTATCGTATTAATTTCATTTTTGGACAAAATTAAAAATTATTCGACTACAATAACATTTTTACTTTTGTTTATCAATTATCAATCCCATCACATTTAATTTGATTCCCTCAACATTTTCAGACTCACCAATTTAATTCAAATGAAAATGTCCATAATGACCTTATATGAAAAGAATAAAGTTTAAGGAATTAAAATAAGAGAATTTCAGACTTTTTAAGATTGCATTTGGTCCAAATTATCATATTACTAATTTCACATTTTCAAAAAATCTCACATTACTTCCAATAACCTTACAATTCCAAAAATCAAACAAAAACATATAATAATGTAAAAATTATAAAAGCATTGTTCCCCAGGTTGAGTCCCCAATCCCAAGACTCTGCATGCCCCGGTAAGCATCTAGGAGGATATAAATCATTATATTGTAACTCAACTGTGGCATAGGAGCCCCTCACTTTGAGAGGTTGTTCCTGCACTGTCGTTGGACTACTGTTGGTAAGACTCGATCCTAGATCATTGTTCTCAGACTTTATCTATGTGACCAACTGAATTGTCTATGCGGCAAAAAAAAAAAAAAAAAAAAAAAACAAACAAATAACGTGAACTGATGATATGACGGAGTGTGTTAAATACTTGTTGCTATCAATTACCCCACTACGTACTCCTGCAGTAAATTATAAAAAGCATTAAAGAAGAAGGCTGAAAATTTCCACATAGAAGTCTTAGGTCTCCTATCAAGTCAGCATACAAGTCAATTTAGATGTCCTCAAAAAGAAAAGAAAAAAATCTATCTCACTAATTTGGAATTCTTACGCGTTACAATAATTATAGTAATTTTTTACTTTTATAATTTTATGTTTAAATTTAAAATATTTGATGCCATTATAATCAATTGTTTTTTTTTTTTTTTTTTTTTTTTTAAATCTCTCTAAACTACTCCGTATATATATAGGGCAGGTAATGAGCCTCTCAATTGCATGATTTCTTTCGGCATTGATCGAAACTGGAGCTCACGTAATGTGGCTGTTGTGGAGGTATTAATGCCTTATTATAATGCTAAGAATAAACATTTGATATTCTTCATTTAATTATATATACAAATGTTAAGGAATTTCTTTTAATTAATTGTAATTATTGTTAGTTTTTTTTTAGTACTACTTAGTCTATTACAATATAATATCTATCCATACATATTTTCTCAACTTAACCAGTGACCTGACCTCCCATTTGAGATAGCTACAGAGGTGCTATTGAGCTACCAGCTATTTGGCTTAACTATTTTGTTAGTTTAATTAGTTACACTTATCATCACAAACTTGCCTCAAACTTGTGTTTTGACTTTTAAATCTTTACTACATTTAATTTTATCCCCTGACTTAATTTCTGATCTCCTCGATCTCTGAGAATAATATATTAAGAAAAAAGATGAAAAATGACAATTTATCTTTTCAAATAAGTCACTGGTGACTGAAAATTAAGTTGGATAGATCAAATGTGACAATGATTTAAAAGTCCTGAGGCCAATGTGAAAATAGTCTCATAGTCATGAGACTAAATTAAATGTAGAAAGTTGTAAAAATTGAAGTAGGGCAAGAAAAAGAAAATTTGAAACCTATACAGCAGTCTTGGATAGACTTATAACTATTATGGGTTGTTGGTTCACGGAATAGACCTGGAATGACATAGCATTCTCAGTAATAGACATATTCCTCTGTTTGGTAACCACTTGTATTCCCAGGAACATTGTTCCCGGGAATGTCTTATTCCCCTTGCAAGGGGAATAGAGATTCCTGGGGGAGCCCTGGTATTAGGCTATTCCTGAGTTCTCAGGAATAGTCTAAAGTTTCTATTTCCTATTTTACCCCTAATTAAATTTATTTCCTATTTCACCACCACCACCATCGCCACCACTGTCGTCGCCGCCACCACCACCAGCACCGCCACCACCGCCAACGCCACCAGCACCACCACCGCCACCGCCCACCACCGCCACAATCGCCGCCAACACCACCGCCGCCGCCGCCGCCACTACCACCACCACTACCACCATCATCACATATTTTTATAAGAGTATTTATGTGTTTTAAAACATATTTCATTTCTCTCCCTTAAATTAACCAAACACTATAATATAATTCCTAAAGTAGATTCCTTCTGCGAACCAAACAATAGAATACAATTCCTATTCTATTCCTTGCATATTCCATTCCTTATGGAATAGCATTCCTATTACCTCAAAATTCATTCTGTGAACCAAACGTGCTGTTAGTACATTCTTCACTATTCACTTCAAGGAAACAATAGTTTCTCCTTACAAACTTTATTCTTGCTTATTGATACGCCTAAACGGAAAGTCCTAATTTGAAAGTTTGCTTATTGATCTCCGGCCGAGGATATAGATCGGGTCAATCTTAAGGAAAGGCGGGTGGAACAAATCAGACATCTCCGAGATTGCAACCGATTTCGCCGCTAGTTTCTTCGAAGAAATGATAGTGCTTTTGGACAACCAAGTAGTGCTGATAACGTGTTGTAATGCAGATTTGTCTGCATGCCTTTAGCTCGCGAAGAACAGTAAAAATAGGAAGAAGAAAATAAAGAACAGAGAAAAGAGATTTCTTATTCATCTTCTTTACACTGTACATCACTACATCAATATATATAACAGCTATTACAAGATCATACCATAAATATAAAGCCGTTACCAATCATATCATTAATGATAGAATAATGTCCATAATTAGATTTTACAACAAATTCATTGTAAGTTAAGAATATTATTAGGAATTTGTCTTTGTTAGACTCTTTAATTACAATATTACATTTAGGGCATCTTGTACTGTAAATGTTATGATCAAACAATATATGCAATGTTGTTATTTAATACTCATAGTGTAGTTTCATAGTTAGTTTTGGGAGTCTTCACATGTCCAAAATGTGAACAATTAGAGCTTGTACGTGCACTACTAAAAAAGATGGCTATAATGATTAATGACAGACAAGTTTCGTTCCAATAAATCATAGTTTTGACGCAAAAGGGAAATTGAGACATACTTTGTGACAAAATGTGATCGTTGTATCAAGTCAAATACTAATTGCTCAGTTGTGATTACTTGTCACAATTAGTTATTATCACCGACGATTATATTTTTGTCATAATATATTTTAATTTATCGCAATTTGTAATCACAATCAATCACATTATGTTACTTTGTCGCGAGGGGTTGCAAATAATATTTTTCTTCGTCACAATTAAGCTTATTCGATATAATACTATTTTGGGTCATATCACTTTATTATTTTTTTAGTCCTTAATCTCGATCAGAACTAGTTATCAGATAGCCCATAATGGAAGCATTTAAGGCTAGTTGGCAGTCCATAGAAACAAAGTCTGCAAATTATGCTGTGGAAACGTGCTTATCATGTGCATGGTAGACACAGGGGTAGATCCATAATTTCTATTCTCTGGATTCATAATTTTGTTTTTCATTTGTTGTTAACGACGTTTCTCTCTTCGCAATTACATTATTTCGTCTTCGCAGTACAGATATTATGAATCTACAGTACAGAAATTATGAATCTACAGTATAGAAATTATGAATCTACAGTATAAAAATTATCACTGCTGGAAATTATGGACTTTCCGACCACCTGAAAGTGATTTTAAATCAAGTCGAAAGTCTTGTTCCGACCATTTTTTGGTATCCGGAAAAATCTTTGTTGCTATTTCCGACCACTTTTTGCCTTCAACTTGATTTAAGATCAGTTTCAGGTGGTCAGAAATTCTATAATTTCCAGTAGTGTATATATCTATCCCGTGTTCACTGTACGCATGGTGAACACGGTTCCACAGCATAACTATTGAACAAAGTCTTAGTCGTTATCTAATTTTTTAGTATTTCATATTTTCATTATGGCAAAATGGATAGTTTTAGTCTTTCGTTCCCATTTTAATTAATACGGAGTAGTTGAAAGAAGTGTCAAATAAGTCATTAAATTTATTATTTTTGTAAATTTGGATCACTAACCTTAAAATCTGTGCAATTGAACCATTAAACAAACAAAATATATGTAATTGGAATCTTCTTGTTTTTTTTTTTTTCTCTCGAGAGAATTATGTTACATTGGTTATATGGTATGTACTAAAAGTTTCAATTTCACCTTTCAGTATTATTTGGGAGAAAATATTCATTTGTTTTATACTCAAATTACACTAAAAATAATCACAAAAATATGTCTTATTGGCACATATTTGCTTGTTTAATGGTTAAATTGAATAGTTTTTAAATTTAGTGATGTAATTACACAAAAGTTATAAGTTTAGTCACTCTCACATTTTTTCCTTAAAATTTTTATTACTTTATTGCATCATACTTCTAAAATTATCTCATAATGTTCAATTTTTAACATGTTTATTGTTACATTATATTATTTTCTATTTTATTATTGTATGAACTATAATCGATGGTTACTAGTGGAAGTTATGGAATTTTCGACCACCTAAAAATGATTTTAAATCAAGTCGGAAGCCTTGTTCCGACCATTTTTGGTATCCGGAAAAACCTTTGTTGCTGTTTCCAACCACTTTTTGGTATTAATTTGATTTAAGATCACTTTCAAGTGGTCGAAAATTCCATAATTTCCAGTAGTGGGTAACCGATTTAAATTTAGCGATTTAATTACACACTCAGTCATATCAATTCATAGAATTGCTATTTGTGGCTTTTCTTTGACAGCACGTTTGGTTCCAGGAATGGATTTTGAGGTAATAGGAATGCTATTCCATAAGGAACGGAATAGACAAAGAATAGAATATGAATTGTATTCTATTGTTTGGTTCGCGGCAGGAATAGTGTTTAGAAATTATATTACAATGTTTGGTAGATTTAAGGAATAGAAATGAAATATGTTTTAAAATACAATAAATACCCTTATAAAAATATGTGATGGTGGCTGTGGTGGCGTTGGTGGTGGCGACTGTGGCGATGGTGGTGGCGGTGGCGTTGGTGGTGGCGACTGTGGCGATGGTGGTGGCGGTGACGGTGATGGTGATGGTGGTGGTGGTGGTGGGACGGTGGCGATGGTGGTGGTGGTAGTGGCGGTGATGAAATATGAAATAAATTTAATTAGAGGGGGGGGGGGGGGGGTTAAAATAGGACATAGAAACTTTAGGCTATTCCTGAGAACTCAGGAATAGCCTAATACCAGGGGGGCCCAAGAATCTCTATTCCCCTTGCAAGGGAAATAGGTTATTTCCCGAAACAATGTTGCTGTGAATACAAGTGGTTACCAAACAGAGAAATAGACCTATTACTGGGAATGCTATGTCATTCCAGACCTATTCCGTGAACCAAACAGGCCATCTAATTTGGACCAAATGAAGTTTTAAAATGTCTAAAATGCTCTTATTTTCCACAAACTTTTTTCCACATAAGCGCATTATAGAAATTTTCAATTGAATTTAATTAGTTAGTCTAAAAATGTGGAGGGAATCAAATTAAATGTCATGGGTTTGACAAAAGTAAAGATATTACTACAATCAACAAATTCTATCCAAAAAGAAAATTAATATGATATTTTTCCAAGCATTCATATTCAATCGAGAAATGTTGCTCTTCTTGATCTTTCTTAACATTTCTCGACTGAATATGAATACTTGGGAAAATATCATATTAATTTTATTTTTGGACAGAATTTTCTCAATTGTAGTAACGTTTTTGCTTTTGTCAATCTCATGACATTTAATTTGATTCCCTCCCATTTTCAGACTTATTCAATTAAATTCAATTGGAAATTTCTACAATGCGCTTATGTGGAAAAAAAAAAAGTTTGAGGAAAAAAAAAGAGCATTTTAGACATTTTAAAACTCCATTTGGTCCAAATTATCATATTACTCGCAGAAAAGCCACAAATAGCATTGAACTGATATGACGGAGCGTGTTAAATACTTGTTGCTTTCCATTGCCCCACCGCAGGAAATAAAAAGCATTAAAGAAGAAGGCTGAAAATTTCCACATAGAAGATTATGATGATATTTCATTCCTGTGAGTTACTGGTTACTGCAATACTGCTTTAGTCTCAAAATCTGGCAATTTATATCGTGCACTACAGCGCATATAGCAATGTGCGCCCAGGCACAAAACTCGCGCGTTTCAATTGCTGACGTTACTCCGTCCGTTTAAACGATCAAAACCTCATTATGTGTATTGAGTTAAAAGTTTCTGTGTATTGTGTTATGAGTTTATGTGTATTCAGTTAAGAGTTTCTGTGTATTAAGTTAAAAGTTTATGTGTATTCAGTTAAGAGTTTCTGTGTAATATGTATCATGTTAGATTATGTGTATTCAGTTATGAGTTTCTGTGTATTCTGTTATAACTTTATGTGTATTCGAAGCAGAGAATTTTTTTTTTTTTGGACAATGCACCAAAACGACGTCGTTTTGGGAGGCGCGGAGCGCACATTGCTATGTGCGCCCTGGTTCACGGTATAACGATTGCCATCATAATCTCATATAATATATGTATATAAATTTTTATTTTTACAATTGAGCCCCAAATTTTAGAAGCCCGATAATATACTTTTGTTGTGTACTGGGTTTACATTATATTATATAATGTACATTCAATGCAAAAATAATATACATTATATTAAAAAGGTACATTTTGTTATGATCCATACAACATTGTGTGGGCGATGGTCCACACAATAATTTGCCTACAAAATACTATACAGCAGATCATATAATCTATGTATATAATTTTATTTTTCTTTTGTACAATTAAGCCCCCAAATTTTGGGGCTCAATTGTAATAAAAAAAAAACTATATGAATATATTCTATAAAGCAGGCTGCACCTGCTGTATAGTATATATACATATGATCGATGTATTATGGGGCCTAAAAAATTGGGGGCTTGTGCAATGGTTCTGGGCAAACATGTCGAGGGTCGATTCTGCGGTAAATTATTGTGTGACCATGAATATTAGTTACATTTTCAATATATTGAAATTACACTATTTTTGTATTGAAAGTACATTATTTTTGTACTGAAGGTATATTATATAAAATAATGTACCTTTAGTTTATTAAAAATGTACTTTCAGAAAATGTACCTTACGTACCTTTAAAAATGTACTTTTTGTTTATGGTCCACACAATTGTGTGGACCATGGTCCATGTAATAATGATTGCGGCCCTGCCTGTGATGACGCCCATGAGAGAACTAGGAACCAATTAGAGCCATCCATCTAGAAAAAGCTAACGAAATAGAAGTAATAATAGAAAAAATGCGATGATATTTTTGTAAATAACATTATTATAGAGTGCAACTTTCAAAATTATAGAGTGCAACTAAGTAAAACTACACAATGCATCGGTTGATAAATCCATAAAACTAAATTAATGCTAAATCATAAAATTTAAACTTCTACATATTAAAAAGTGATCCCTTAAACCAAATTGAAAAAACTAAACCGTACCATAAAGTTTCAAACGTGAACCTTAAGTGAAATTAACTTTCACATTTGTTGCAACTAATGATAATGTTAGATGCATTTTATACTATTCTATTGGGTGTAGTTTATATTGTTACTAGGTTGTGTGTGCGAGCCTAGGCTCGGATCGGCTCATACTCGGACTTTGGTTACCTCTATTTCTTGTGTTTTCTAATCTCCCTTAGCTTTTATGAACGTTGTAGACTAGAAGGGCAAAATAGAGAAATTATTTTCGTAGGTTTCAAATAAAGCTAGAGTACAATCATCTACAAAACGTGTACTTTACACTCAAAGGCATAAAGACGTGCAATCAAAGGAGAAACTATATAAGATGCACTCGAAAAAGAGAAATATGCACTTGAAGAAAGAAACATGTGCAATCGGATACAAAGACAATCTAACTTTTTGAAAGTAAACTGCTGCATATATTAATCAACCAAAGCCGAAACAAAAGCAGGAGGAACATCCTCCCATACCAAAGAGTTTGCCTGCGCAGAGGCTGCCTTAGCTAACGAATGAGCTATAACATTTAAATTACGGGGAATGTAAACAATAGAACAAGAAACAAATAAATTCATCAAGTCTCGACATGCTGAACAGCTACACCATCATAAGAGCGAATCTCTGTCGCTGAACTATCAAGAGTGTGACACAGGTTCGAACAGTCTGACCGAAGCACGACTTCCGTAACCCCACGATCCCTAAGCCAGGATAGGGCCTCCTTACACGCATAAGCCTCTGCCATAAAGGTTCCCTGACATAACGGTAGAGGGCCGTTCTTGGCTGCAATGGAACCGCCACCTGCATCTTGTAAAACCAGGCCATAAGCCCCACTCCCGAACGCAGCCATGTAGGCTGCATCGATGGAGCATCGCAGCAGCACACTTGCGGTCTGCCCAGCAAAGAAATTTGTCGCCTCCAAGGACTGCTGCCGAGTCGGAGTAACCACGGCCGCACGCCATGCATCGAGGGTAGCCATAGCCATCGCATGCACTTGCCGGGGCCTTCCCACCTTATACTCCCATACCGCCGAGTTCCGTTGCAACCAAATATGGTACATAATGGCCACCATAGTAGTAAAATGATTCTCATCAACTCTTCGCAACAATTCCTCAAGCCATGCACCAAAACCATCTCCCACCGTACACTGCACCATTAAACCCGAAACATTCCATACACATTTAGAATAATCACATTGTACCAAAGAATGAAAAATATTTTCAGGACATAGGCCACACAAAGGGCATGTTAAGGGAACTTCTACCCTCCTATTATATAAATTTGTAGTGGTGGGAAGCACTTCCCTCACAGCTCTCCACAAGAAAACCTTCCACTTAGGGGGGGCCTTTAGATTCCAAATTCTATTCCAAGATATGAAGCCATTGGGGGGCGCAACAACGGTCCCCATTATATTACGATAAGCACCTTTAACTGTATAAACTCCCTTCGGGTCTCCATGCCAATACCACATGTCGTCATAGGCAAGACTAATGGGTATTGTAGTAATCCGTTCCACATCCCCAGATGAAAATAACTCATTAAGCAATGGGACGTCCCAGGTAGAGGATGTTGGATCTATTAATCCAGAAACTTTAACTTCCCCAAATGAGGGGGCTTATCTGACACAACTCTAGGATCTGAATCCCCCATTAACCATGGATCACCTCATACCAACGTGGATTCTCCATTCCCAATCCTACACCTTATGTTGCGAGTGATTAGGCCCTGAGCAGCCATAATACTCCTCCAACAAAAACTAGGATTATTTCCAACAGAGGCGCTCAAAAAATTAGAATTAGGGTAATACCTGGCTTTATATACCCTTGCAACCAAAGATTGGGGACTAGTCAGAAGCCTCCACCCCTGCTTGCCTAGCATTGCCACATTGAACGCCCTCAAATCCTTGAAACCCATCCCACCATATTTCTTCGGTATACTCAACTTATCCCAAGCAAGCCAATGAATTCCTCCCCCATCCCTCCCATTGCGCCACCAGAACCTATTCATAACGCGTTCCAGGTTCTTACATAATGAATCAGGTAACAGGAACACACTCATAGTAAAAGTTGGCATTGCCTGAGCCACAGATTTCAGTAAAATCTCTTTTCCTGCCCGTGACAAAAGTTTCTTATTCCAGGAGCCAATCCTTTGCCTGATCTTATCCTCCACATACACAAACACCGCATGTTTATTCCTCCCTACAAAGGCTGGCAAGCCTAGGTACTTTCAAAAATTCACTGCTTGCTGGACCCCAAAAACCGTAGCCACCAAATCTCTATCTGTTAGCTGATTGTTCCTGCTAAAGCAAATATTAGATTTATGATAGTTAATAGTCTGACCAGAGAGCTCCTCATAAAAAGTAAGACACCGTTTGATCGCCTGCGCCTCATTAACATTTGCCTTAAAAAATAGGAGGCTATCATCTGCAAAAAAAGAGATGTGAGAGTGCAGGAGCCCCTCTCGCCACCCTTAATCCATGAACAACAGCCCTATCCTGAGCCTGCTGTAACAACAACGATAACCCCTCTGCACAAATAATAAACAAATATGGGGATAAAGGATCCATTGACGGAGTCCACGTGACGGGATTATCTTCCCTCCAGACACACCATTAATCATAATATTATACGATACAGTAGTAACACATTCCATAATCAGGTTCACCCACCTCACCTGAAAACCCAAAGCCAACATCTTTTTTCTCAAAAACGATCACTCCATCCTATCATAAGCCTTCGCCATATCTAGCTTCAAGGCCCCCCAACCCACCCTACCTAACTGTTTTCTGCTCAAAAAATGGCCCACCTCAGCAGCAACCAATATATTATCTATTATCAACCTGCCAGGAATAAAAGCGCTCTGCGAAATAGAAATAACATCTCCCAACAAAGGCTTCATGTGGTTAGCAATAACTTTTGCAATTACCTTATACACAACATTACTCAGGGCAATCGGGCGCAAATCAGTTACCACCTCAGGGGACTGCGTTTTTTGGAATAAGCACAACATTAGACTCATTAAGGCTAACTTGCAAGGATCCCGTATTCAAACACTCCAGCACAAAATCAGTGACATCTGCCCTAACAATATCCCAGATTTTCTGATAAAAGCCCGGATTCATCCCATCTGGCCCCGGGGCCTTATCTGGAAACATGGCAAACAACGCATCTCTTACCTCCCCAGGAGCAAAGACAATCTAACTTACTTACTCAAAATTACAATAATGTCACCGTGCGTTTTTTTTTTAATTAATCTTCAATATAGGCGGTTGATTTGGAGTATATCTATGATTGAGATTTATTCCCTTTTTTTTTTTTTTTACCTAAAAACTTCCTTCGCATGTGATCTAAATTTTATATATATATATATATATATATATATATATATATATATATATATATATATATATATATACTAGTCTTTTTTAGTCTATTTTATATTTTTTAAAATAACTAACAAATCCCTAATAATTAAAATCTATATGAAATCAAATTTATTTATTATAATAATCCAATATATAATGTCTACTAATATTATTATCATTAAAGAATATAAGAAAATATATGGTGGATGCATGTGCATTGTAACAATAATGGAAGTTATAACGGTAGGGGTATTTTTGTCTAAAAAATTATATGGTACAACTCTAAAAGCACAATATACAAAATGATTAGCATTAAAAACATGGACATAAATGAGGGATATAACTTTGATTGAAACTTATTATTATTATTATTATTATTATTATTATTATTATTATTATTATTATTATTATTATTATTATTATTATTATATATATAAAAGTGCTTCCCGTGCGGTCGGTGCGGATTGCACCATTAGGTATAAATAAATGCACAACACATTTTTTCAAAAATGGACCAGTATGAAATGTCAAAAAATTGCACCACACACCAAAAATGCACCATACATAATGGTGTATTTTCATACACTCTATGCAGGGACGGACCCAGAAAACTTGAGTTGGGGGGGGGGGGGGGCGGTAGTAAAGAAAATTTACAATGTTAGTCAACATTATAATTAATTGCACCATATTATTATATATACCATACATTATTGTGATTATTATTGATAATGATTTCTAATTATACTATGTGTAATAAAGTATGAAATACATAATTATATGAGTACGATCGACACAGGTGTCGATCATTACTTTAGAATTTTTTCACATAACACAAAATATAATAATAACAATAACAACAACATTTATTTAAATATAGATTGTCACTTAACATCAAATAAAAAATTTTGTCAATTATTTTGTCACCAAATTTTATCATAATTAACTTATATTCATTTTACTAGTTAACTGAATATTTCAAAATGTGAGAGATAAAGACAAAAATTGAGATGAATTAAATAATCAATATTAATTTTTGTCAATTTTAAAACTAATCATTTAAACTAGTAAACGTACATTTTAAAAATGTAAATAAATAATTAAAACACACAATAAATCACTAATTAATTAATCAACATATATAACTAATAAAACCAAAACATATATCTCACATTTGGAAATTTTGTTTTAATTAAAATGTATACTTGATGCCATTCATTATTAAAATCTTGATAAAAGAAATAAGATAATAAAGAAAAATGATCACTTTAATTATTTGATTTATTTATTTTTATTTAATGAATTTGAACTTTGATATATATTTTGAGTTTATTTAATATAAACATAATAGATTTTTCTTATAAAAAAATTAGACGGGGGCCAAAAGTGTATTTTATCCTTACTACATCAATATATACATACATACATATTTACTAAAAAATTTAGGGTGAGAGTAGGGGGTGGGGAAGCCTTTTTACTAAAAAATTTAGGGTGAGAGCAGGGGGTGGGGGCCCCCCTACCCCCTAAAGTGCCTCCGTCCCTGACTCTATGGTACATTTATGCCAACATAATGGTGCATGACCGCCCGTCCGCACGGGAAGCACTATTCACAGAGTGACCCTATATATATATATATATATATATATATATATATATATATATATATATATATATATATATATATATATATATATATATATATATATATTGAAAGGTTCCAGTGCGGTTGAGTGCTTCGTGTGCGATTGAGTAATGTGTGTGAGTTTTGAAGTTAATGTGCGTGAGTCTAATGTGCCTGAGATTTGTACTTAATGTGCGTGAGTGTGTAATGTTAATGTGTGTGAGTTTTGTAATTAAGGTGCGTTAACTACCAATCTGAGTTTGCGAGAAGAAAAGCGTAGGAGATGCAACTGCCGATACAAAGAAACACGATCGCACAAGGAAATAAAGAAAATATCAAAATTTTAATACGGAAAGAAATTAATGAGTGTGCAAAATTACTCCACTACCCCTAATTATATTATAGATAAGCAATTAAGAAATAAAACAATCCAGAAATCTGAACCCTTAAATAAAAAAAGTGGATGCTCAGGATCGAATCTCATGATCTCACCAAATTAGGGTGGCCTCACTGGATCCAATATATATATATATATATATATATATATATATATATATATATATATATATATATATATATAGGTTCAGGTGCAGTGGACTGCCCCAGGTGCGGTTAAAACAGAGCCATTGATTCTACTTAAATCAACGTCCAAGATTATCAAAAAAAAAAAAAAAAAAAAAAAAAAAAAAAACAGTGACAATTTGGTAATTTTTGCATCTAGGTCAAAATTAAGGTGAGTGATTTTGTGATTAAGATGCGTGAGTTTTGTATATAAGGTTCGTGAGTCTTGTGCATAACGTGCGTGAGTTTTGTGCTTAAGGTGCGTACGGTTTGTGCTTAATGTGAGTAGTTGTTAAAACTTAAAGTGCGTGGCTTTGTGCTTAAGGTGCGTGAGATTTGTGCTTAAGTGCGTGGGGTTTGTGCTTAATGTGCGTGAGTTTGTGCTTAAGGTGCGTGAGTTTTGTGCATAATGTGAGTAGTTGGTAAAACTTAAAGTGCGTGGGTTTTGTGCTTAAGGTGCCTGAAATTTGTGCTTAAGGTGCGTGTATTTTGTGCTTAATGTGCATGAGTTTGTGCTTAATGTGAGACATTTTAAAATCTTAAGTGCGTGAGTTTTGTGCTTACTGTGCTTAAGGTGCGTGGTTTTTGTACTTAAAGTGCGCCATGTTAATGCTTAAGGTGCGTCTAACCGCACAACCGCACGGGAAGCATCAATCGCACCTGAACCCTTCCCTATATATATATATATATATATATATATATATATATATATATATATATATATATATATATATATATATATATATATATATATATATATATATATATATATATCTATAATTATGAACATAGTGTTGTGAAAATAATTATGAACACATAGTTATCTAATTATGAATATAGAGATTCAATAATTGTGAATATGAAGTTTAAAAATCTATATCTATATCTATCTATATATCTATATATATCTATATATCTATATATTATCTATATAAAAGTAAAATCCTCCTAACAAATTTTCCCCCCAAAATTTTTGTAGTAAAACTTATTTGGTAAGTAATTGTCAAATGAAAATTAAATAAAATCTATTAATTGGTAATATTATATATGGTATTATATTCTATAATATAATATAATTGATAATATTATTGATCAAGTATAATAAAAATATTATTGTTCAAGTATAAAATAAAATCTAGCTATATCTATATCTATATCTATATCTATATATCTATATATCTATATATCTATATATCTATATATATATATATATAAAAGTAAAATCCTCCATCCAAATTTTCCCCCCAAAACTTAGGGACATTTATGTAATATTCAAATTTAATCTATATCTATATCTATATATCTATATCTATATCTATATATATATAAAAGTAAAATCCTCCTAGCCAAATTTTCCCCCCAAAACTTAGAGGCATTTTTGTAATATCAAATATTTAGACAAATATGGCATTTTAATAATATTAAAGATTTTACCTTTCTTGAGATCTCTTACCATTTTATAATTTCAATACTAAACCCTTTTGATCTCATCCATTGTGTATAAATACACCTTATATGACCATACACAACCCCAACTAAGGTTAATTATTTTATTGATTTTTGCTAATCATCCTGTGATCTTCCACAGTTGAGGTTGATACGTGATTTGCACTGGTGAGGTTTTCATTATCTTAGTTTCTTTAATTTTTTATTCTTTTTGGGTTTTGTTTTGTTTTTATTCTTTTGTATTTTCTAATTTTTAAACAACAAAAGTGGTTCGTAAGAAAAAATGTTGATATATTCTTTTCTTTTTTTGTCTATTTTTGTAGAGAAGATACGGATCTAGAAAGATTGATCGGGAAGCAATAGACTTCTAATCATCCTGTGATCTTCCACAGTTGAGGTTGATACGTGATTTGCACTGGTGAGGTTTTCATTATCTTAGTTTCTTTTATTTTTTTTTTCTTTTTGGGTTTTGTTTTGTTTTTATTTTTTTGTATTTTTTGATTTTTAAACAACAAAAGTGGTTCGTAAGAAAAAATGTTGATATATTCTTTTTTTTTTTTTGGTCTATTTTTGTGGAGAAGATACTATACGGATCTAGAAAGATTGACCGGGAAGCAATAGACTTCTAATCATCATGTGATCTTCCACAGTTGAGGTTGATACGTGATTTACATTGGTGAGGTTTTCATCATCTTAGTTTCTTTTATTTTTTTTCTTCTTTTTGGGTTTTGTTTTGTTTTTATTTTTTTTGTATTTTATGGTTTTTAAACAACAAAAGTGGTTCATAAGAAAACATGTTGATATATATTTTTTTTTTTGTCTTTTTTTTTTTTTTTTTTTTTTTTTTTTGTGGAGAAGATACAGATCTAGAAAGATTGATCGGGAAGCAAAAGAGTTCCTTGCTCATCAAGATGATAAAGTTTTGTGATCGAGGGACGAATTATGTGTATATGTAAATAGATATAGACTTATAGAGGGAACCATACTAAGAATACAATAAAAACCAAAATGAAATTAAAAGCATTTTTTAGTTATCAATATATCAAAGCATTGGACATTATTTCGATTCAATTTCTCCGTTTTTAAAGTGTACATTTTTTGTAATAAGAGAGTAGTTTGTCTTTCCCTTCAAGACGTTTTTCTTGCCATTTAAATTTTTTTTTTTTAGGAAAAAAATGATTAAGTACTGTGGCTTTTTTTTTTTCAATAGAGTATTATTTTGATTTTATTCTTCATTTGACATTCCTTGATATAAAATCACTTTACTAATGTAAAATAATGTTATTGACTTACCATGTTTGCTTCGATATGCTAAGCCATTTAAAATTTAATACGGAGTAAAATTTATAATTGTAATACTTCCGTAATAATATTGAATAAATATTAATCATATGTTTAGATTTAATAATATATTATATTAAAAGAATTATTTATTAATTTAATATAGTGATGGTTAATACGGGTAAACCATATATAAGCAATATTTTACCTTAAGAATATTATACCTTAATTATAAAAATTCTACCTAATAATTTTAGTATTAAAAGTCATACAATAATTACCATAAACAATGTTTAATAATTTCCAAATTCTATTATGCAATAAAAATTACTATTATAAAATTTTTTGTAATATGGACACATTATTTTTATTTAATTATTTCGATTTAATAATATTATATCTTATGTATAAAAATTCAAATAATACTTTTAGTACTATTGAATATTGATTGACTAACAATTATTTTAATTATTAAGGCAATTAATGGATATTTCGATTTAAAAAGTTTTCAAATATATGAATTATACATAGTAGCATTGGATCAATTAGTAAGACAATTATATTAGGTAATCTAATAAATAACTTACTTTTTAAATTATATCTCATCTTTAATCTTTAATAATGAATATTTTCTTAAAGTATATACATAGACTATGGTTATCAATATAAAATTAAAAGTGTGTGTATATATATATATAGGGAAAATGGCACTTTTACCCCTTGAGTTATATACTTATAGCACTTTTCCCCCCTGAATTATTTAAGTGGCTCTTTTCTCCCCTAAAATGTTAAATGGACATATTCACCCTTAAAATAAATATTTAAAATAAATATTTCATTTATTTTTCTTCTCCAACAAATTATTACTATAATTTGGTTCAAACCAAACAGATATTATAGCAACCAAACCAAAATATTCCAATTACAATTTAGAATCAAAACGCGATATTTAGAGTTTATTAAAATCACAAATCGAAATGGTCGGTTCATGTTCCGAACTGAAAAAATAAAATACATTTATTGTTGAATTTAGACTATTTTAAAATAATAAATAAAATAAATAAAATAATACACAATATACACAATAATTTGTTGGAGAAGTAAAATAAATAAAATCATCCAATTTCATTTTCCCGCCCAAACTTTTGTAGTAAAGCTTATTTGGTAAGTAAATGTCTAATGGAAATTAAAAAAAAAAATCTATTAATTGGTAATATTGCATAATTGGTAACATTATGTATGGTATTATATTCTATAATATAATAATATAATTGATAATATTATTGTTCAAGTATAATAAAAATCCTATGTAATAATGTAATAATAAAAAAATAAAATTAAAATTAAAATAATAACAATAACAATAACAATAATAATAATAATAATAATAATAATAATAATAATAATAATAATAATAATAATAATAATAATAATAATAATAATAATAATAATAATAATAATAATAATAATAATAACAATAACAATAACAACAAATTTAATAATCCAAACAAAACTATATACAAAATAAATTTAAAATTAAAAAAAAAAAAAAAAAAAAAAAAGGAAGAAGACAAAGGTGGCTTCCCTTTGTAAATGATGTGGGATCATTTTGATTCCACATTGAAAATGTTTGGAAAGATGAGCTCTTAAACTCCTCTATATAAGAGGGGCATTTACAAACATATAATTGCTTGCCCATTAATATGGGCAAGTATTGAGAAGTCCAAAGACTTTTTTATTTTTATTTTTTTATTTTTTTTATTTTAGTACTATTAACCTGACAAATTATGCTGTGGATATGTGTCCACCTTGCAATGTAGACACAGTTCAAAAATTGTTCATAATTATTAATATATAATTCAAAAAGTTATGAACATATAGTTCTATAATTATGAACATAGTGTTGTGAACATAATTATGAACATATAGTTATGTAATCATGAATATAGAGATTCAATAATTGTGAATATGAAGTTAAAAATTATGCATATATATCTTTATAATTATGAACATATAGTTCAGTAACTATGAATTTAGAGTTCTGTAATTATAAATATAGAGTTCAATACGTACTTATGAATATGAAGTTCAAAAATTATGAATATATAGCTTTATAATAATGAACATATAGTTTAGTAATTATAAACATAGAACTGTGTCCACCTTGCAAGGTGGACACGGTTTCACAACATAACTATTCGATTGACCCTGTAACATGTAAACTTTCTCAACCTATTGAAACCCAACGTGTCAAAAGGCTCTTATTTAAGAAACCTTATCTTAATGGCTTCTTATTTTAGTTTTTTTTTTTAAATTATTTTTTAAATTTATTAGGGGGTTTGAGAAAGATTAACCCAAAATGTATATGAGTTGTTTTAGTTTTTAGCAGTTTGGAGCAAATTGCTAAGTTATTAAATAATATTTTTGGTGTTTTGATTAAATATAAAATGTTAAACAGACGAATTTATTAAAATTTTGACGAATTTACCAAATAATCAGATTACAACAACAACAACAACAATAATAATAATAATCCAAAAACAAAAAAAAACTATATACAAAATAAAATTAAAATTAACCAAAAAAAAAGAAGAAAAAAAAAAAAAAAAGACAAAGGCGAGCCACCGGCACCCTTTGTAAATGATGTGGGATCATTTTGATCCCACATTTAAAATGTTTGAAAAGAGAGAGCTCATCTATATAAGAGGAGCAATGAGACTCTTATAAACATAATTGCTTGCCCATCAATGTGGTCAAGTATTGAGAAGTCAAAAGGTTCTTATTTAAGAAGCTTTAACTTTGTCTTCTTATTTTAGTTTTTATTTTTTTATTATTAGTAGGGGTTGTGGAAGATTAACCCAAAATGTATGTGTTGTATTAGTTTTTAGCTGTTTGGAGCAAATTATTGAGTTATTATATAATATATTTTAATTTTGATATTTTGATGTTTTGATTAAAGTTAAAATGTTAAAATGACGAATTTATT